>NC_053492.1:403637083-403937083 GCF_905171775.1 Rana temporaria | reverse complement strand
TGAAACAAGAGGGGGGGTATGTGACAGGAAGTCAGGTAAATCTGTGGGTGTTGTCACAGACGGGAGATAAATTTCTGCCTTGTTTAGACAATACACCAATTATTATCAGGTGTCGGCTGCATAAGTAGCCAGAAAGTTTTAAGGGCGTTGGAAAACTTCAGCTGTTCAGAATGAGGCAATTAAGGGCTCTATAAGTAATCCAGAGGATTACCACTGATTGCTGCATCCTGAGGCTTTCTGAGTGAAGGAGTGCAGTGAACAGAAATACTTCTGAAGAGGTGAGGTGCTATTGATTTTTCTGTGTGATAAAAATCAAAAAGACTTTTGCTTTCTGCTGTATGATCAGCAGTGTCTGCTCAGCAGTAGGCTGTGATAGACTCCAAAGATAGGTTCCTGTGTGGTGAAGGTAGATGCCCCAAGTGGCCAGGGTTTATTTTATGTTTGATTTTGTTTATGCTGTTTGGATGCTTGCACTTGTTTCCAGCAAGATGGAAGAATAAACCAAATTCTTTGTTTTCAACCGTCTTCGGCTGTTTCTCTGTATCGTTCCGTGTGTAGTGAACCCATCCAGGGGGTCACACACCCCGCTACCGAGCTAACCCCTTACACTATACTCTGATCTACTCATAAATTTAGATAACACCAGTACTGTATAGTACATAGGCGCTACACTAGCTTTACCTTATCAAGCTGAATCCCAAAAGTCAGTAATTGTGCCAACTGGAAGGATGCCTGACTTTTGTGTAGTTCATCCTTGGAAACAGGATCTGTGCAATATAATTTGCCAGGTAACCAAAAGCTTGTCACACTGTACGTATGACCTGTTATACAACACCTGTATGTGGCTGTTGTACACAATAGAATAGGAGGAGCACGCTAAAATGTCAAAGGAGTTCTCAGAAAGAATCCAGCTCAGAGTGCCCTTACATATAACTTATAGGCTGAATCATTGACACTGCCTATGCTTGTATTACAAAACCAAACTGTACAAAATACTCTAATGCAGAATCAAATATTTCTGTACTAACATTTTTATTTTGATGATTGACATTTGTGTATACCCCAACTAGCGAACTGTTACTCAAACACTGACACTTTCCCTAGGGAAAGAATCTTTTTTACTGACATAAAGGTATGGGGAGAAATCGGAAACATGCATATTTAGGGACAGACACATTAAAATGGACCTTGCACTAAAAAAGCAATGTAAGTAATGTAGCACCTGTGTACTTTTCAGTACAGGTGCTATTTCAAATTTAGTGGAATGAGAGAGTTATTTGCTCTCATCCATGTGGATTTGTTTAAATTTGGCTGTCGCCAGCCCTGGACTGTCCTGTGGGTCATTCTGTGCTCTAGAGATGTAGTTCCATCTCTGGTTGGCAGGTGGCGCCAGAGGGGTCCAGGCGGAGACACCCTTTCTCCAGCAGCCAATCAGAGGAGTGTTTCCCTCGCGGGGAATGCTGGGGGAGGGTATTTCTATGGCGGACGCCATTTTGTGAGGTTCTTTACGGGTTCCTGGTTCCAGGTGCGGCACCCAGGTGCGGCGATATGGCCTACCAGGCCGGGGAGCACGTGCTACGCGGAGTTCTTGACTCTGAGCCCTCATGGCTCAGAGCAACTGATGCTGCAGAGGGGCCCCAGTGACTTACTGGGTCCCCCATCTCTTATTAAGAAGATCCCAAGCGAGTTGTGCTGTTCGATGGGGAGTCGGTCTGAGGTGAGCCCGGAGGCAGGTGATAAAATAGGACTCAGACAAAACCATCGGGGATCTGGGTGACCGAACACTGGCAGGTTGTGTGCTGCAAACTGTCAGTCGGTGGCCCCAAACATAGGAAATCTACCTGAGGGAGATTCAGGCAAATTATTGACTGAAAGGATTCGCTCTACTATTCATGTTCCTGAGTATTGGGCCGGTGGCAGAGGCTCTCTACTAATCTTAATTCTATTAGAGCCAAGTCAGTGGCAGAGACTTGTTTCCTTCTCAGTGGTTCCGAGTGACACCCTGGCTGCCAGGCCTGTGAGAGGGACCTGTCCAGGGGCACTATACCCACTCCGGCTGGAGTGGCGACGTATCAAGAATAATCATTGGAGGCAGGACTGCTTCTTTTATCCATAGCCTGAATCTGCAAAGTTTCTCCTTTCACCAACCTCTCTCTATCTACCTCACGTTGACTGTTGGTCATGTTTGACCCAGAATAAAGGCACAGAAAACGTCAACTAACTGTCTGGACATTCCGCCATTGCTCTCATCATCGCCATCACCCCTAGACACATCACAGAGGTAACCTAATTATGCCGATCCCAAATCTAACCAGCGGCTCCTGAGGGAGTAGCGCTACAGTAACAAAGACAAGTTACATATATATTTGAGATGAGAAGGTGGCTATTATGTCTTATCATATGTGTCTATTACAGATAGATCAACTGAATGTGTATATACAGTGAAGGTAAAAAAGTATTTGCTCCCCTGTTGATTTTGTAAGTCTGCCCACTGACAAAGAAATGATCATTCTATCATTTTAATGGTAGGTTTAAGGCTTGTACACACAATCGGATTTTCCCACGGGAATTGTGTGATGGCAGGCTTTTGTTGGAAAATTCGACCGTTTGTATACTCCATCGGGCAAATGTTGTCGGATTTTACGATAACAAATGTTGGATAGCATGCTTTAAAATTTTGTGCTGTCGTATTATCCGATCGTATGTACAGAAGTCCTTCGGAAAAAACTCCAAAGTACAAACACACATGCTCAGAAGCAATGCTAACCATAACACAACATTAGCAGAACTTGTCCAAAGGGTGGCGCTAAAGAGATGAAAAACCAAGTTGTTTTGTGTTTGTTGGCCGACAATTATTTTCCGTTTGTATGCAATACAAGTTCACGGTCAACGCCCTTCGGACAATAGTCCTACGCATTGTCCGCAGAAAATCCGATCACGTGTATGAGGCTTTAGTTTAACAGTGAGAGACAGAATAACAACAACAAAAAATCCAGAAAATGCATTTCAAAAAAGTTATAAATCGATTTGCATTTTAATGAGTGAAAGAAGTATTTGATGCCCTATGAATCAGCAAGATTTCTGGCTCCCAGGTTTCTTCTATACATTTAAAGAACTGAGATTAAGAGATTTATTAAGCAAAGGAGAAAAAAAACTTTCAGCTTTCATCCCTATATCATCAGGGATCAGATTACTTGGAAATCCATCCAAGAGCAATATTCTATGGAGGATTTGGATAAGCCCACTTTATTACATAGTGGGTTAAAGATGGAGACACCTCAACACCCCAAAAATTGGGAAAGTAAGCATGGGAACTCTTATGAGAGGAAGAATTCTGAAGAGAGAAAGAGTTCCAGAGAGGAGAGTGACAAAACCAGAGGAAAGAAGCGGAAGAGAGAAAAAGAATCTGACCGATCAGCTGATAAAGGTAGATCTGTCCTCCTATATTGGATCAGGCATATGAATGTACATATCAGTTCTCCTTGATATGATAATATTCCTTTAACCCTTTTGCTGGCACAACAATTTTCTCACTTATGGTAAATCCAACTTTTGTGCCTAATGCCGCGTGCACACGACCATTTTTCATGACGTGAACATTTTTTTTTTTTTTTTTAAATGGTCATTAAAAACTATTGTGTGTAGGCTCCAGAGCATGTTTCATGACGTGAAAAATGGGCATTAAAAATTTAGAACATGCTCTAATTTCTCGCGTCGTTTTCCACGTTGTCGTTTATCACGTCGTGAAAAACGGTCGTGTGTAGGCTTTAACGACATGAAAAAAACGCGCATTCTCAGAAGCAAGTTATGAGACGGGAGCGCTCGTTCTGGTAAAACTAGCATTCGTAATGGAGATAGCACATTCGTCACGCTGTAACAGGCTGAAAAGCACAAAGACTGAAAAGCACGAATCGTCTCTCACCAAACTTTTACTAACACGAAATCAGCAAAAGCAGCCCCAAGCATGGGCGTCTGCTCCATAGGGCAAGGGGGGGCAATTGACCCCCCCCTGGAAAATCGAGAAGGTAGTGAAGAGTTTTGCGGCTGCGGGCTGTCTGAGCGGTCCCGGGCTGGATGTCACACAGGCACAGAGAGCAGAGTGAAGCCACCCCCCCTCCAGTGTTTTTGTGTACACAGGGGAAGGAAACCTGCTGTGCCGCGGTGATGGCTGATCTGAGGTACTGAATGGGATGGGAGGAGGGGGGTCCATCTGTGCTGAAGGGGAGTTTGTGCTTAATGGGGGGTCCATCTGTGCTGAAGAAGGGTCTGTACTGAAGGGGGGGTCTGTGCTGAAGGGGAGGTCCATCTGTGCTGAAGGGGGGTCTGTACATTCTCTGGGCTATATTTATATGGGCATGGAGTGAAGATAAATTATCTCAAGAGCTATTTCAAACTGCCAGCTGGCCGCGTTATCGGTAAAGCGCCGCTAAAAAGTGACACTTTACCATAGTTTTAGCTGCGCTATTCGGCCACTAGTGGGGCACGTTTAATCCCCAGTACCGGCGACTGTGTATCGCCGCTGCCAAAGCGCCCCTCCCTGAAAAAATTTCAGCGGACGCCCATGGCCCCGAGGGTGGCACCATCCGAATGGAACTTCCCCTTTATAGTGCCGTCGTACGTGTTGTACGTCACCGCGCTTTGCAAGAGCATTTTTTTTCACGATCATGTGTAGGCAAGGCAGGCTTGACAAGAATCACGTCGAAAAAAAGGGTTGATTTTTCTAAAACATTAAAAATGGTCGTGTGTACGCGGCATTAGGATTAGGGTTGCCACCTTTTCGTCAAGCCAAACCCGAACATTTTAGCGGCGTACAGCAATTTTTTTTGTAGTACATGCTATAGGATGGTAAGAGACATGGGACACCTTTGAGTTGCCCTAGGAGAGTAGTAAGGGGGCACGCATAGCGCGCTGCAGTGAACAGTGGCTGTGGCTAAATTGTGTTAACAGTGGAGAGGGGGTGGACTTAAAGGGGCACGATTAAAAAAAAGCATTTGTGTACCCATAAAATATGATTAGATTAATAAAATTAATGTCACAGTTAAAATATGAACCTAGCCTACCTTAAAAGTGGACATTGTCAGTCAGAAGAGCAGTGGGCGGTGTCAGTAGAGCAGTGGGCGGTGTCAGTAGGCAGCGCATGGTGTCAGTAGGCAGCGGACTTTTAATTACCAAATAAAAACCCCAAAAAATCAAAGCAATCCACAGGCACCCTACAAATAGAAAAGAAAGATGATATTAGATAAAGGCTACTGAGTGAGCACTGGACAATGAAGTAATTATGCCAGGATGGTACTGCAGGTAGACTGCGATCTTCAATCAGCAGCCATGTCCCTGGAAAGACCAGCATGACAAACCCCACACTGGAGAGAGACTGTGATCTGTAGGAAAGTAAAGAGCCTCAGCTCTGCACTTACCCAGCGGTTGGTGTCCCCTTAGCTCACACGGCAGGCTCTGTTTGTTCCTCCCGCTTTCCAGACAGGTCACATGCTCGGCTTGCAGGGGGGAAGAGCCCGGGGCTGTGTCTGCAATGGAGTAGGCACTGGCGCGTCTCTCCCCCCTCACAGCACACAGTCGCCATGTAATGTGTCACCGCAAAATTTACACAGCACCGGAGATTCGGCCAGAGCGCCAGGCAGTCAGAGAGGGAGCCACATGCACGGGGGAACCCCATTACAGAGTAATAATATTAGACTGATACCCGGACACAGGATTCAAAACCTGTACTGTCCGGGTGAATCCCGGACGGGTGGCAACCCTAGGTGAGAGAGAAGGGGCCTGAGAGGGAGGAGGAGTGAGACAGAAAGGTGGTAAGAGAGGGGTTGGCCTGACAGAAAGGGGGAGTGTCTTACAGAGAGGGGTGTAGCTGACAGAGGTGAGGTGTAGCTGACAGAGGGGGGGGGGAGTAGCTGACAGAGAGGGGTGTAGCTGACAGAGAGGGGGAGTACAGCTGACAGAGAGGGGGAGTACCTGACAGAGGGGGGGGAGTACCTGACAGAGGGGGGGGAGTACAGCTAACAGAGAGGGGGTATAGCTGACAGAGAGGGGGTATAGCTGACAGAGAGGGGGAGTACCTGACAGAGGGGGGAGTACCTGACAGAGGGGGGGAGTAACTGACAGAGGGGAGGAGTAACTGATAGAGGGGGGAGTACCTGACAGAGAGGGAGAGTACCTGACAAAGAGGGGGAGTACCTGCCAGAGGGGGGGAGTACCTGACAGAGGGGGGGAGTACCTGACAGAGAGGGGGAGTAACTGACAGAGGGAAAGTGGCTTACAGAGGGGGAGTGGCTTACAGAGGGGGGTAGCTGACAGACAGCGGCAGGCTGACAGAAGGGTGTGAGAAGGCAGATGAGAAAGATGAGGAGTGAGGACTCAAGGAGAGCACATGCCAGGCAAGGAGACGGCACTGGCTAGTATTAGAGCCAGATACACACAGGTTAAATACGCCACGATCGTTAGAGCGAGAACAAAAATTCTAGCACTAGACCTTCTCTGTAACTCTAAACATGTAACTTAAAAAAAAATTTAAAGCATCGCTTAGGATACCAAAAAAAATTGCGCTAACTTTAATGTTTTTTTTAATTAATGAAACTGTTTATTTCCAAAAAAAACATGTTTGAAAAATTGCTGCACAAATACCGTGCTAGAGCTGCACAATTAACCACTTAAGCCCCGGACCAATATGCAGCCTAAAGACCCAAGGTGTTTTTACAGTTCGGGACTGCGTCGCTTTAACAGACAATTGCGCGGTCGTGCGACGTGGCTCCCAAACAAAATTGGCGTCCTTTTTTCCCCACAAATAGAGCTTTCTTTTGGTGGTATTTGATCACATCTGCGGTTTTTAGTTTTTGCGCTATAAACAAAAATAGAGCGACAATTTTGAAAAAAAAGCAATATTTTTTACTTTTTGCTGTAATAAATATCCCCCAAAAACATATATAAAAACATTTTTTTTCCTCAGTTTAGGCCGATACGTATTCTTCTACCTATTTTTAGTAAAAAAAATCGCAATAAGCGTTTATCGATTGGTTTGCGCAAAATTTATAGTGTTTACAAAATAGGGGATAGTTTTATTGCATTTTTATTTTTTATTTTTTTTTTACTACTAATGGCGGCGATCAGCAATTTTTTTCGTGACTGCGACATTATGGCGGACACTTCGGACAATTTTGACACATTTTTGGGACCATTGTCATTTTCACAGCAAAAAATGCATTTAAATTGCATTCTTTATTGTGAAAATGACAGTTGCAGTTTGGGAGTTAACCACAGGTGGCGCTGTAGGAGTTAGGGTGCACCTAGTATGTGTTTACAACTGTTTGGGGGTGTGGCTGTAGGAATGACGTCATCGATCGTGTCTTCCCTATAAAGGGAATGACGCGATCGATGCGCCGCCATAGTGAAGGACGGGGAAGCCGTGTTTACACACGGCTCTCCTCGTTCTTCAGCTCCGGGGAGCGATCGCGACGGAGCGGCTATAAACAAATAGCCGCGCCGTGGTCCCGGATCGCTCCCCGAGCGGACCCGACCTCCGCATGTAGCGGGGGGGGTCCCGATCGGACCCCCCACCCGCTAATAGGCGAGGACGTACCTATACGCCCATGTGCCTGTACGTGCCATATTGTGGACGTATATGTACATGGGGTGGTCCTTAAGTGGTTAATCGTTAAAAAATCATGATCTTGATTCAACCCCCCTGACGATCTCCAATGCAGAGTTTGCGATTCTTTCATATGACAAGTGGAGAGACTTTCAGCTGTCAAAAGAAAATATCTGGGGAGCCTGCCAAGTTTTTAACAGGAAACATTGTAACTAACACTTCCTTCTTAGATCAAAGGGATACACTTCTGTGTGTGTGTAAAGAAAAAATCTGGGCTGTCTGCCAAGTTTGTAACAACATTAAACATTGTAACCAACTTCCTTCTGAGGCCCGGTACACACGAGCAAACGTGTACGATGAAACCGGTCCGTCGGACCGTTTTCACCGTACATGCCTGCCAGAGGGCTTCTGTACGATGGTTGTACTAACCATCGTACAGAAGTCCGCGCGTAAACAATACGCGGGGCGTGTCCGCGTCGTCGCCGCGATGATGACGCGGCGATGACGCGGAGACGTGGGCGGGCCTGCCATTTAAAGGCTTCCACGCATGCGTCAAAGTCATTCGACGCATGCGAGGGACGGCGGGCGCCTGGACATGTACGGTAGGTCTGTACTGACGACCGTACATGTCCGAGCGGGCAGGATTCCAGCGGACGGTTTTAAAACACGTCCAGGAATATTTGCCCGCTGGGAAAAGGCCCGGCGGGCAAATGTTTGCTGGAATTCGGCCCGCTCGCGCCTACACACGACCGAACATGTATGCTGAAACTGGCCCGCGGACCAGTTTCAGCATACATGTTTGGTCGTGTGTACGGGGCCTTAGATCAAACTTCTGTGTGTAAATGCAGGAAATGTAACCACTTAAAGTCCAACACTTGTTTCTTAAGTTAAAATCAATATTCTTTGCTAGAAAATTACTTGGAACCCCCAAACATTATATATATTTTAGCAGAGACCCTAGGTAATAAAATGGCAATTGCTGCAATATTTTATGTTACACTGCATTTGCCCAGCGGTCTTTGAAATAATTATTTGGGGGAAAAAATACAGTTCAATGAATAATAAAAAACAAAAAAACAAAACAGTAAAGTTAGCCCATTTTTTTTTTTTTTATGTGAAAGATGAGGTTACGCAAAACAAGAATCGTGAGAGAATCGTGATCTATCTTCTAAGCAAAAAAAATTGCAATTCTCATTTTAGCCAGAATCGTGCAGCTCTATACCATGCAACATAAAAAGTTGCAAAGATCACCGTAGAGTGATTTTCTAGCAAAAAACAAATGATGATTTTTACATGTAGTAAAGAAGTGTCAGAATTGGCCCGGGTGGCAAGACGTTAATTACCATAAGTAATATACAAATAATTATTATAAGCACTGTGATCCTCTCAGTCTGCTGCAGTGTCAGCTTGTATTTATACTGGCCGCTCTGTATGTAGCTGCTGACAGGCTGTGCAAGCAGGCCTGTATCTCCGAAACCATAAATGATAGTCGTCCCATATTTTAAACAATTATGGGGTAGGTCTTCACCTGCCTACCCCCCAAATGTGGGGTTTCTGTGACCTCTGGTCCTCGAGCTACAACCCCCGAGATCGATCTTTTTTTTTTTTTTTGGGCAAATGGGCCTATCTTGAGAAAGGGGCCTGGAGCTGCAGCTCCAATAGCCCCTATGTTAATCCGGCCCTTTTTGTAGCACAGTAAAATGAGATGGAGGCACTTCTGCCCTCACTCCAGTACGGCGGGGATCCTCGGCCGTACAGGAGCGATGACGTGGGTGAAGCAAGAGCGCATCCACCGTCATTTAGGGGCGGGCTTTGTGTATACTTAAACCCGGTTGGTGCAATGGTGAGTCACGCCCTCAGACAAAGTCCAGAAGTGACGAAACGTGTCAGAGCGTGACTCTCCAGCAACCAAACCGGAAGTGTCGTGTGCGTTCCATGGAGACAAACCAGGAAGACGCTAAGAGGAACCTCTCCACGGCGGTCTTCAGGGTCAAGTCAAGTGAGGAACATCAAAGCACACATTTTGCCTGTTTTTTATCATTTTTTGGTACGCATATATGTATGAGGGGGTATTTACTTTTTGGGTTTAATAAATCTTCAAAACAATACTGCTCTATTTGGATCTTTTTTTCTCATATGATTGCGGGATTGAACACTAAATATCGGGAAAGTGATAACTACAGACGGTGAACACGGAGGTGTAATGAATGCTGTTTATATTCTGTCATCTGGTGAGTGTAACCCCCGAAGGGGACCCTATATCCCCCCACGCTGTGAACATCCCTTGGTGAATGGAGCACTCATGTTAAAGCACACCTACCCTGGGCATTTAAGTGTTATTGACACAAACGCACAGTTTGTAGTGCTGCTGCAGGACTTTTTGTAGACTCTGTGGGAGTCTGCATCATTTCTGAATTTTGGTTATATCATTCATTTTATGCAGCTGCTTCTGCTTTGGTATATACATCTGATCAAATCGTTTTTAGATATCTAGGCAGCTTAATCCTGAGCGCTGGGGCTGTACTGTACTCATTGGGTAGGGCTAGTTTTCAGTCCTTTTTTTGTATTAAAATTATAGACTGATCATTTTTTGTCAGTGGGCAAACATACAAAATCAGCATGGGATCAAATAATTGTTTTCTTCTTTCTTGTATGCAGCACCTGCAGCTCTTTCGGCAGCAGTGGCGGCTGGTGAAGTTTTAGGATGGGGGAGACTGCGGACATATTGCATTAGATTACCAGATGATACTGCGAACATATTGCACAAGATTACCAGAGACTGCGGACATACTACATAAGATTACCAGAGACTGCGGACATACTGCACGAGATTACCAGAGACTGCGTACATACTGGACAAGATTGCCAGAGACTATGGACATACTGCATAAGATTACCAGAGACTGTGGACATACTGCACAAGATTACCAGAGACTGGGGACATACTGCATTAGATTACCAGATGATACTGCGGACATATTGCACAAGATTACCAGAGACTGCGGACATACTGCATCTGCGTCTGCCGGGCCTTAAACCGAGAATCCCCTGTGCAAATGCGCCGCTGCAGTCAGTGGCTCATTGCAAGGGGAATATCTCCTAAACGGTAAAGGTTTAGGAGACATTTTTTTTACCTACAGGTGCTGCTCGCGGCCGCTATTTTCGGGGAACATTTACAGAAAAAAACAGTTAATGAGGGGGGGGGGGGAAGTTAATGAAAAGTTAATAAGGGGGGGGGATGGTGCTCGCGGACGCTATTTTCGGGGAACATTTACAGAATAGAAGAGTTAATAAGATGTCGCGGCCATTTAAAAAAAAAAAGTTACTAAGGGGGGGGTTGGAGTGTCGCTATTTTCGCCTGATATGTAAATAAATGTTAATCAGCTCAGATGTGTGGGAAGACGGCCGCTTTAATAGGAGGTTTTTTGAGCTGCTGTCTCTACAAAATTACTCGGCATGAATTAGGCTTCTGTTCTTTACCTGTTATGGAGACTGCGATGAGTTCCACTAAGCCGACGTCACTTCCTGTACTTCCAGTGACGTCGGCAGTAGCACAGAAAGCACCGTCTAGTTGGGAACTGAAAAAATCTCTGTACTGTGTGCACCCGCAATACAGTCCATCGCGCCGGAAGCATGTGGTGCGATGGGATTATTTTTTTTCTTAAAGAGACATGTTTAAATAATTTTTTTTTTTTTTTACTGACTTGGGGGGGGGCGACGCTCTGGGCGCCCCACTGTTTGGCAGAGGAAAGCACCCAGAAATGTATTGCCAAGTTCATGAAACAAATGAATAAAGTGCAGCGCTCAAAAATCCACAATATCCCACCTCTAAGAAACCTCAATGTCTAATTAATAAAATATATGCCCCTTAACTTGCCAAAATAGCTCAGTTGGGAGAGCGTTAGATTGAAGATCTAAAGGGCCCTGGTTCAAATCCAGGTTTTGGCAGCTGTTGACGCATTCCCAGGTGTTCGAGGAGGTAGACTCAATCTGTATTAGTCATATAGAGAGTGATATATGGAGACCTGATGAGCGATCAATTTGCCTATGAAACCATGACCATTTCTAAACGTTTATTGTAATAAACTTTTTTTTTATGGAAAACACAATGATGTATGTTTTGGGCCCCTTTCACACAGTGTGAAGTCGGCAATGTTTTGACATCTGTCCACCGAAACTGAAGGTGCACAGGAGAAGACCCCTGTCAGCTCTATGGGCAGCCGGGTGTAAAGGTTTATTCATTTATTGAACTATCTAGACGGCAGGGGTAGACAACCGAAGAGACAAGGAGATCTACCTAACAACATGGGAGAAGTCAGAGATCACAGGGTGCAATATCGTCCACTCACCACCTGATTTAAACCTAGAATTGTTGTACCACCGCATCGCAATCACCACCTCACTAGCTGTAAAACATACCCGGATTGCTTTTCAGTGGAGCAACAGTGCCTTCTACACTTGTAAATGAGCCCTTAGTTGGATTTGGTGGCGGAGCTTTTAGGGCTCATTCACACGTACGGTCGGAGGGCAGTAAAATCCTGCAGTTGAGCCACAGTTTTACTGCCCTCAAGCTGTACCCCCTTCAGCTGCGAAAGCCTAGGGTGTACACATGCTGCAGCAGGAATTATAATCCGTCACTTTCAGTGGGCACTACCGCCCGCCAAACGCAACCCATTCAAGTAAATAAGGCTACTCTGCAAGCGCCCGGCAACTACATACTTGTGTGGGGTCCAAGGGGTTAAAACAGGTGGTGAGGAGGCGATGCAAAACCTCCTAACCCCCCCACTTTAATCCCTTGGTCGCTGAACTGTACAAGATTGTAGGGCGCTTGCAGAGTTGCCTCATACACTTGAATAGGTCACACTTGGCTTGCTATACCTGCCAAGCGTGACAGGGCATATAATTCCTGCAGCAGCTACAACAGGTGTACACCCCTAGCCACTATAGCTAAAAAGGGTGCAGTTTTGGGGTAGTAACCACTCTGGATAATACTAGCAGGGATAAGAGGCGGAGTGCAGTTGATATCACTCCGCCTTATACTACAGCTGGAACTACAGAAGAGATATCAGCAGATGCAGTCACCAGCTCGCTCCATGGCACAGATGAAACCACAAAAGTAGTCCCTCTGCTTATATAGGGCTGCAATGCATTTGATGCCGAGGGCATGATCTACCAGTCATCTGACTGCGATCAACTGAAAGATCACGATCAACAGGTTGCTGACCCCAGCTACTGTATAAGGCCTCATGCACACAGAGCGTCTGTTTAACCCCTCTGAACGCCCTTTCTCCTGGCAGAAGAATAGCTGCTTAAAAAATGTGGTAAAAGGGTTTAGGTGCATCAGAAATCCGCGCGTACACGATAAGCGGTGACGTGGCCGCGCCGTCGCCGCAACGATTACACGGCGACATGCGCGGCCCTGGAAGGTCAATGCTTCCACGCATGCGTCGAATCACTTCGACGCATGCGAGGGATGGTGGCCGAGCGGACATGTACGGTGAGTCTGTACAGACGACCGAACATGTCCGACGGACAGGCTTCCAGCGGACATGTTTCTTAGCATGCTAAGAAATTTTTGTCCGCTGGAAAACGGTCGACTGGACAAATGTCCGCGGACCAGTTTCAGCAGACATGTTCGGTCGTGTGTACGGGGCCTTGGAAAAAGTTCTGCAAGCAGCATCTTTGGGACCGTTTGGGAGCACTGTATATTTATTGCGCTTCGAAAGCACTGCAACACAAGAGTTTTAAACCCCTTCTTTACGGTTAAATGCTCCCCGTTAGCGGACGAAAAGCACTGCTAAAACGAGTTGCGCTTTACCACTAACACCCCAATGTGAAAGGGGTCAAAGGGAAATACGCCAATTTTGTGGTTTTAATATAAGTGATGTGCTGACATTTCGGGTGCTGAAAATGATCGACCGAAAATAGGGATTTCAGTGTTGTGGCAAACAAAAAGTGCCTAAAATGCCTGAGATTTTACCTTGCTTTTTCATAGGTTATGTGACTGTAAATATCCATCAAAAACGAAACACGCGTTCTTCCTGCCTTTTCCATGCATTTCATCAGGTAGGTGTTATTCATTTAAATTTATAATAAAAAGTTGAATATAATACAATATATATTAAACGTCAACTTCGGTTTCGGTCAAGTGCATCCTGAATTTTCGGTTTTGCCACTGAAATTATCATAATAGTAAATATTGATGCCTTGTACAGAATGATAGAAAAGGGGGAGACGGTTTTAATTCCCCCTTTTCTCATTGGAAAGCGGCAGGGCAGGCAGTTTTAAGGCTCCCCTTGAGGAGCCTGCTATGAGTCTCAAGGGTTCACCTGGTACTCACATGGCCTAGGAGAGTTAAAACGTGACTTTCCCGGGCTTTGGGGGAACACCTGGTGCTCACATGGCCTGGAGAAGCTTTACACGTGACTTTACGGGGCTTTTGGGGGTACTGGGGACTTGTTCCAGTTCTATCCAGCCAGGTCCAGTACTAGTTAGGGCTATAAAAAAGGGGGTTCCGTTCCCTTGATTCAGTCGCCTCAGAGGACAGGATCTGTGGTGTTCCCCCTCCCCCCCTGTTTTTTATTTTTGTAGCGGCTGTAAATTATGTGGTAGTGTCACCTTTGAAAAAAATGTATAAAAAATCTTCAAAGGGGGAATAATTTGTTATGAATTTATTTATTTATTTTATGGATGATTTTAAAGTCTAAAGTTATTATATACAGCCTGAGCCGTAGTGGCTGGATTGTTTAAAGTTTAATAAATGGTTTTGTTATTGATTTAAATTTAGTCTTAAAATCAATAATAAAGCAGCCACGGCCATATTTATTCCAAACATTTGTCTGAATGTTTTTTTTTTTGTTGTTTTTTGTTTTTATGGAGGTCCTGCCTGCTGTCCCATGAAATCTATCAGTGTATAGGTACAATAGAAGAATGTCACATAATTAATAAAGTGACATCTGGATAGTTTAGGATAAAACAGCGGGCCCCACGGAGACAACATCTTCTAGGGGCTTCAATTAAGTAGAAGCAAAGGGTGACCCCCAGTGTGTTCAAAAACACTGTGCAGCTTTGACCTATTGTGATTAGTTATAAAGCCTTACCTGTAGGCCTCAGCTGTGCCCCATCCTGTCCTGTTGCTAGGAAGCTTGTGAAACGGTGAACCAGGACGCACCGGACCCCTGCTGTGAGCGGCATGCAGCAAAAGTGTGAACCTAGCCTAAGTTTGCAACCCCCATGTCCTGACTGTTGCTAGGATGTGAAAACTGTTGGATGATACTGCAACAGCACTACAGGAGCAAAGACCAATAGTTTTCCTGTGATAGCAACAAGGCAGAATGTGGGGCTGCTAACAGGGTTTTGTTTCAGCCAGGCCTCTAGGGGGCCCCAGTTTGCTTAGCAATGTTGTGAGGGAGCGCAGTGTACACTCAGGGGTTTCAGTGAGGAGAACTCTCTCTCCTGTGATTCTGGGGGAGAGCGTCTATTGGTCGAAGCTTCCTAGCAACAGGACAGGATGGGGCACAGCTGAGGCCTACAGGTAAGGCTTTATAACTAATCACAATAGGTCAAAGCTGCACAGTGTTTTTGAACACACTGGGGGTCACCCTTTGCTTCTACTTAATTGAACTAACTACATAATGTGGCCCCTAGAAGATGTTGTCTCGGTGGGGCCCGCTGTTTTATCCTAAACTATCCAGATGTCACTTTATTATTTATGTGACATTTTCAAAGGTGACACTACCACATAATTTACAGCCGCTACAAAAATAAAAAACAGGGGGGGAAGGGGAACACCACAGATCCTGTCCTCTGAGGCGACTGAATCAAGGGAACGGAACCCCCTTTTTTATAGCCCTAACTAGTACTGGACCTGGCTGAATAGAACTGGAACAAGTCCCCAGTACCCCCAAAAGCCCCGTAAAGTCACGTGTAAACTTTCTCCAGGCCATGTGAGCACCAGGTGTTCCCCCAAAGCCCGGGAAAGTCACGTTTTAACTCTCCTAGGCCATGTGAGTACCAGGTGAACCCTTGAGAGCCATAGCAGGCTCCTCAAGGGGAGCCTTAAAACTGCCTGCCCCGCCGCTTTCCAATGAGAAAAGGGGGAATTAAAACCGTCTCCCCTTTTCTATCATTCTGTACAAGGCATCAATATTTACTATTATGATAATTTCAGTGGCAAAACCGAAAATTCAGGATGCACTTGACCGAAACCGAAGTTGACGTTTAATATATATATATATATATATACATACTTTTATACATATTTGTATTATATTCAACTTTTTATTATAAATTTAAATGAATAACACCTCCCTGATGAAATGCATGGAAAAGGCAGGAAGCGATGACTAAGCATTAGTTGTTAATGCGAAACGCGTCAGATGTCTATCCCACTGTATGCTGTTGTGTGCTGTGCATTTTTTCCTTTTTACAATAAAGAGCACGTCTTTTTTCAACAAGACTTTTTGGAGTGCGGCTGTCCATCCATTCTCCCACCTGCTTAATTCTATGCATTGCCAGCACCCGTGTGATTCCTGAGTGGACATTGATTACCTGCCTGTGCTCACCTGGAGCGGCGGTCTCCCTACCGAAAAGGCAGGAAGAACGCATAAAAAAATGCACACGTGTTTCGTTTTTGATGGATATTTCCAGTCACATAACCTATGAAAATGACACCATAAGCAAGGTAAAATCTCAGGCATTTTAGGCACTTTTTGTTTGCCACAACACTGAAATCCCTATTTTCGGTCGATAATTTTCAGCACCCGAAATGTCAGCACATCACTTATATTAAAACCACAAAATTGGCGTATTTCCCTTTGACCCCTTTCACATTGGGGTGTTAGTGGTAAAGCGCAACTCGCTTTAGCGGTGCTTTTCGTCCGCTAACGGGGAGCATTTAACCGTAAAGAAGGGGTTTAAAACTGAGACAGCGAGGAATCGCAATCGTGGGTTACCTGGACGACTTCCTTCTAGAAGCAGCTTTCGCCTCAGAATTAGAGGAGGATGTAGCAATCGCCAGTCAGACTCTTCGGGAGTTTGGTTGGGTTCTAAGCCTTCCAGAAGTCGGTGTTGGTACGGACTCAACACCTGGAGTACCTGGGCATGATTCTGGACTCCTCAGAGGCAAGAGTTTTTCTCCCTTCGGACAAACTGCAGACTCTTCGGGCTGCGGTGAAGCTGTTGGCGTCCTGCAAGTGGTCGTCGCTGCGCTTCTGCATGCGAGTCCTGGGTCTCATGGTAGCCAATTTCGAACCGGTACGGAATGCTTAATTTCACACTCAGTGGAGTCATGCAAAAGGAGATCCTGTCCAAATGGGACAAATCTCTGTTGTCTCTGGATTGTCAAATTTGGGTGAGCCAGCTAGTCAGGGATTCCCTGATCTAGTAGCGGAGGTCTCCGGCCCTTCGGTCCGGAAAGTCGTTCCTTCCTTTTCATTGGACGGTGGTCACGACGGACGCCAGCCTGACTGGTTGGGGGGGAGTTTGGGGCGTACAGTCGGCACAGGGTCGTTGGACGCAGGAAGAATCCCGCCTGCAGATCAATGTGCTGGAACTTCGGGCGATCAGGTGGTGCCTCTCCACATGGTCGCGGAGGCTGCAGAGACGCACAGTCAGGATCCAGTCAGACAACGCCACGGCGGTGGCGTATATCAACCATCAAGGAGGAACAAGGAGCTCGACTGCAGCATTGGAGGTTGCTCACATCCTGTGGTGGGCAGAGCAGCGCGTGCCGGCCCTATCGGCCGTGTACATTCCGGGCGTAGAAAACTGGCAGGTAGATTACCTAAGTTGTCAGATGCTGGACCAAGGGGAATGGTTGCTACATCCGGAGGTTTTTCGACTCCTTTTCCTGAGATGGGGCATGCCGGATGTGGATCTCCTGGCTTCTCGACTCAATCGGAAGGTACTGAGGTTTGTGGCCAGGTCCAAAGATCCCTGGGTGGACGCGTTGGTGGCTCCATGGGGGCATTATCAGCTGATTTATGCCTTTCCCTCGTTAAAACTTCTCCCTCGTCTGCTTCGCAGAGTGGAGACCGAGGGTATTCCGGTGATTCTGATTGCCCCAGATTGGCCTCAGCGCCCCTGGTACGCCGACCTAGTACGAATAGTGGCGGATGTTCCTTGGCGACTGCTGATGTGAGAGGACCATCTGTTGCAAGGCCCTATACTTCATCCTGCTTTACAGTCACTGGCTTTAACGGTGTGGCTCTTGAAAGTCAGGTGCTAAGGGACCGAGGTCTGTCGGAGTCGTAATCTCCACTATGCTGAGGGCACGGAAGTCATTTTCTCTAAAGATTTATCATTACACATGGAAGGCCTAGATCTCTATGTGTGAGGAGATGGGGTGGTGTCCACGTACGTATTCGATCTCCAGGGTTCTGCTGTTTTTGCAGCGGGGAGAGGATCAGAAACTTGCCTTAAGCACCATTAAGGTGCAGATATCAGCCTTGGCTGTCTTTTTTCAGCGTCCCATGGTGGCTCATTCATTGGTGAGTATGTTTGTGCAGGGGGTTTGACATGTGGCTCCTCCGGTTCGACCACCGCTGCCTCCGTGGGATTTGAATCTGGTGCTCTCGGTACTTCAGAAACCGCTGTTTGAAAACATTAGGGAGATCCCCCTTGTTTTGGCTTTTCATCTAAATGAGGACATTGTGCTTCCATCCTTGTGTCCTCGGCCGTTGCATCCAAAAGAGGTTGCTTTGCACTTCTTGGATGTGGTCCGGGCTCTAAGGTGACCACATGTTCCGAATTGCCGGGAATGTCCCACATTTTGCAGGTCTGTCCTGGGTCCCGGGCAGCTTCATTCCAGGACAACACAGTCTCCCGGAATGAAACTGACACCGCCCCCCCCCCCCCGGGACAATCTGATGCCCCCAAAAAAAGCCGCCACATTGCTGCTTTACTCACAATACTTGCCCTGGCTGGGAATGTCTGGAAAGGCACAATCCCCACCCCCTGCTTTTGATTGGAATAAATCATAAATCCTGCCTCTTGTGTCTAATCACTGCAGGGCAGTGTAGAGCCAGCGTTGGAACAAAGTAAAACGGGTCTCGGCCGACCAGTACAAGTCCCGTCAGTGAGTAAAGTGGCGAAGTGGTGGCCTCTTTTGGGGGCGTGATCAGTGCTTCTGAGTAGAGCGCACACCCGCCAGTGTTGTGCTATGATTTGTTGCAGCACAAGCAGATTTTTGGGAAGGAGGGTTGTCCCTGAATTGCAGTTTGGAAATGTGGTCACCCTATCTGCAAGGGGGCGGGTGTATTACAATTATATCGTGTAAGGGGCGGATGCCACAAACTCCCCCATCAACAGTGCAAAACTTGCCCTTCTTATCATACACCCGCCCCCCCCTTGCAGATGGTATAATTTTTATATACACGCCACGCCCCCCGTGGCCTGTGTATTACTATTATATTGTCTGATAGGGGGGGCGGGTGTATGAAAAGTAGGGCATGTTTTGCACTGTTGATGGGGAGTTTGTGGCATCTGCCCCTTACACGATATAATTGTAATATACATGCCCCCCCTTGCAGAGTGGAGCGAGCATCGGCAGCGACTGTCACTATGCCCTGTTCATTGCGCAGGCGCAGTCTACAGCTCATGCCCAGCTCTTCATGTTCGGTAATTTTCGGATCTAGAGCGTTGCGCCTGCGCAGTCCAGGGCGGGCATTATCCGCCAGGGGGACACATCTCAACAGAACACCAGCAAACACAATTTAAAAAAAGCACCCGCATTCCGGGGGTACGTGGGGCGTAATAACTGACTGTGTTGATGGGCAAACCAAGCAATTTTCTAAGGAAAAAAAATGCATAATCTATGGGTTGCCTTAAGCCTCGTACACACGATCGGATTTATGGCAGACAAAACATCAGACTTTTGTCTGAAGAGCGTTGGCCATTAACTTGTCTTGCATACAAACGTCACACAATTGTCGGCCAACAAACACGAACGTAGTGACTTTCCTACATGAAGTTTCAGCTCTTGAGCGCCACCCTTTGGGCAACTTCTGCTAATGTCGTGTTTGGTGAGCATTGATTCCGAGCATGCGTGTTTGTACTTTGGACTTTTGTGTGAAGGACTTGTGTACACACGATTGGAAAATCTGACAACAGACCGTTGTCTGCAGAAAATTTATAAGCCTGGCATCCAACAATTGTCCGCAAAAAGTCTGACAACAATTGTCTGATGGAGCGTACGAATGGTCGGATTTTAGGTCAAAGCCTCGTACACACGATCGGACTTCCATCAGACTTTTCTGTGGATTTTTGTTCAAAGGGCCTTGGCCGTTAACTTGTTCTGCATACACACGGCAGAACATTTTGAGCCAACATACACCAAACCACATGGTTTTTCCGTTCTTTACCGCCACCCTTTGGGCAACTTCTGCTATTGTTGTCTGATGTTTAGCATTGGTTCCAAACATGCGTTGCGTGTTTGTACTTTGGATTTTAGTTGGATGGATTTGTGTACAATCCGACGTAACAGATTTATTGTCAGACAATTGGTGAGTATGAGCAACCAACATTTGTTGTCATTGATTCCGCCAACAATTTCTGATGAAGCATACACACGGTCGAATTATCCGACACAACACGTCCATCAGACAATTATGGTCATAAAATCTGATATTGTGTGCGGGCCTCAACAGTCTGTCATCACACAATTCCCGTCAGAAAATTCGATCGTGTGTACGAGGCTTTAAGGCTCATACACACAATGCAACATTATGGCCATAATTGTCTGACGGGCGTGTTGGGTCTGAAAATCCGACCGTGTGTATGCTCCATCAGACAATTATTGGCTGAATTACAACAAAAGTTGGCTCTTCATGCTCACCAATTGTTGGGTAATAAATCTGTTACATCTTAAACATCAGCCAACAATAGCAGAAGTTGCTCAAAGGGTGGCGGTTAAGAGCTGAAAAACCATGTGGTTTGGTGAATGTTGGCTGAAAATGTTGTGCCGTGTGTATGCAGAACAAGTTCACGGCCACGGCCAACGCCCTTCGGCCCAAAATCCATGGAAAAATTGGTTGGAAGTTCAATTGTGTGTACGAGGCTTTAGGGCCCTTTCAGACGTGCGGAGCGTATGTCTGCCTTTTCATCTATCCGTTTGCGGATGAAAAAGGAACATACATCCGCTGACACCCGTAATCACCTGCCTCCGCAAAGATCCGATTTTGCAGACGGAAGAATGTCCTATTTTTTCTTCCGTCTGCAGATCGGATGAACATGGACACACGGTCCGTGTTCATCCGATCCCCCCATAGGGGAGAGCAGAGAAAAGACAGGGCGGTCCCTGCACAGTGTGCGGGGACCGCCCTGTCAGCCGCCGGCTCAGCTGGGATATACGGAGCGATCCCCGCTGAGCTTACGGACACACAGAGGCAGGGCCGGATTTGCTCTCCCTGCCGCCCCAAGGCCAGGTTCCACAATGCACTCCCTCCCCGCCAACCGAACCAGCCCCCCCCCCCCCAAATCAACGGAGAATGGCAACCGGATGGCAGGGGCGGCACGATTAGTTCAAATATTATAAAAAAAAATCTTTTACTTTTTTTATCACTTTTTTTATTTGTAGCTTGTCGTTTTACTTTTTTTTTTTTTTATAATTTTCTTATTTTTAACATTATTTTTCTTATTCTTTTACTCTTTTAATTTTTTATTTAATTATTATTTCTTTTTTTTATCATTTTTTTTTCACTTAAAGGATCACTAAAGGTTTTTTTTTTTTTAGCTAAATAGCTTCCTTTACCTTACTGCAGTACTGGTTTCATGTCCTTATTGTTCGTTTTTGCTTTGAAGTTGCTGTAAAGCTGCTCTGATCTCCACACTTCCTGGTTGTCTGTTTCCTTATAACCATTGTGACGGTATCGGTATGATATCCCCGTCAAAGATTCCCTTCTTCCATAAGAACATCACCCCAATATTCCACTAGGAGGGATATTCCTGAGATCGCCCATTAAGCCACACATTAGTCCAGGCTTACTGCTAGAACAAGACAGAGTTTAATGTTATATCACACAGCTTATATGTCATTTCCAAAACTGTTACAATGACAAATCTCCACCCCCCTCACACTGGGGCTTCCATACAGATTATAGGCAGACACGACGGAGCCGAGTCTGAAAACACATTTTCTTTAGACAATGACATCAATGACGCTGAGTACTGAATACACTAACTAGACAACTCGACCCCTCATATAGAGAGATAATTACCACAATGAAGCAATCAGAATAATTAACACAAGCCACTTAAACACAGATCTCCTTCACACAACACAATAGATCAATTAACCTTTAGAAATAGTGAGGGGACATTAGCACTTCAATAACCGGATGGTAATCACAATGGCAAGCAGGGAGAATTAAACTGAGACATATAGGCAAATGTATCACAATGGCCCCCCTTTTTCTCCCTGCTCCGGAAAACCCGGTTGGACCTTCCCTGGTCCAGTAGGGTTGACGGGTTTAGAGCTTTTAGTCCGAGGTTAACTCCGTTTGGCATGACTGACCTCCCTTGGCAACTGCTTCAGACTCAGGTATGCCACCGGGTCGTCAGATCACACGCCGGTCAGTCCCCAAGTCTTTGTGCGATCTGCAAAGTCACCAGAAGTCAGTGTGAAGACGGCGAATGGGTCTGTGCGCCGCCATCTAGGTGTCCCGCTATGGGAGGGGGCAGGTTATGGCTCTGAAGTGACAATCACAGGAGATTCATAAAAAGAAAAAGTTATATTTGTTGAAATGCTGTAGCACTGGTGCTCAGAGTCCGGGGGGGGGGGGGAAGGGGACTCAGAGCCCCATAAGGTCAGCCACCCCCTGCTCCCTCCGCAGCCGCCGGTTCTCCTCTTTGAGCTTCTCCAGCTCCATCTCCAGTTCATGGAGTCTGGGGGGTCAGCCCGCTGTGACCTCAGGTGGTTGTTCTCCTCCTCCATGCGGCTTATGCACTCCTCCAGCTCTATGTACTCACGGATCAGATCCTGCTTGCTCATGTCCTGCAGGCTTTCCACGTGGTCCTTCATCATCAGGAACTGGGTGGTGGTGTAAGGGACCACCGGTGGGCCCTTGGCGAACATCTCGGCCCGCATCTGGGGCGCCCGCTGCGATTCCATCTCCTCCAGTCGCTTCTTCTCCTCCCAGGTCCGCTGGTTATATGACTTCCAGGACCTCTTCTTCTTGGAGGGTAGCTGGCGGTGCCTCTTGCTGCCCAGCCCCCTCCAAGGCCCCTCCGGCTCATGGCTGTCGCCCATGACCAGCTGACAATGGTGTTCCCTGTTGTCCGTAATAACAGATTGTACCATGAGGGCTTCATAAGGGGTGCCCAATGGTTCTTCCTGACCCAGCTCCTGGGGATCCCAAGCCGAGTCTACACAATGGGCTGCTGCTGGTGGGCGGTACCCAGGTTGAGACCAATTTGACCTGGTGTTGTCATTCATGGGGCAATTCTGCTTGAAGTGACCCAACTGTTTGCACCGGAAGCAGCGTTGTTCGTTGTCCTCCTGGCGTGGGTAGCGAGGGCTAGATGTCATCGGTCTGTTAGGCGGTTGGTATCTAGCGGCTGGTGGGTGTGAGGGCGCCGTTGGTCGTGGAGGTTGTACCCGTGGTGTGACCTGGTTTGTCTTGCGAGTATCCGCATATTCATCCGCCAACTTCGCGGCCTCTGGTAGAGTCATGGGCCTGCGATCTCTCACCCAATCTTTGACGTCCGTCTGGATGTGATTGTAAAATTGCTCCAGGAGCATTAGTTGCAAAATGTCCTCTGCGGTGGTGGCCTGGCTGCTGTTAACCCAGTTAGAGGCCGACAGGGACAACTGGCATGCCCATTCCGCGTAAGAGTCTTTCGTGGTTTTGCGTGAGTCCCTGAACTTCTGTCGGTGGGACTCTGGGGTTACTGCATAACGAGCCAAGAGCACTTCTTTAACCCGGGCGTAGCTATGGATATCCTGATCTGGCACGGTCCGGAAAGCATCAGAAGCTTTGCCTGACAGTTTGCCTGACAATATTGCAACCCACTCTCTTCTAGCTATTCGGTGCAGGTTACATTGTCGCTCAAAATCCGCCAGGTAGTTATCAATCTCACAGTCCTTTTCATCAAAAGCTTTAAAAGCGCTAAACGGAATCTTCCTTCCGTCTGCTGTGCTGTACTCACTGTTCGGAGAAGGTGCGGCTGCTTGTTGGACTGCTGCCAGTTTTAACTGTAGTTCTGCGTCCCTTATTTCTTTAGCCTCCTGTAGCTCCATCACTCTCAGCACCACATCTGCCGTTGGGTTCGGGCCGAACCATACTAGCTTCTCTCTCATTAGCTTGTTGGCTGGCGATTCCTCCTCCTGAATCACTGGTGTCTCCATCTCTTGTACCGCTGGAGTTGCTGCAATCCCGTTCTCCTGGTCTATCTCCATTGATTCTGCTATGATGACCCGCTTGGTTTTGTTGCTAGCAATCCTTCCACGAACTTCCAGTAGTTCTTCCAGTGTCTGCTTGGAATCCGGGTGTGAAGGGGAATAGAAGGGAAAATCCCACTGCTACCAACCAATTGTGACGGTATCGGTATGATATCCCCGTCAAAGATTCCCTTCTTCCATAAGAACATCACCCCAATATTCCACTAGGAGGGATATTCCTGAGATCGCCCATTAAGCCACACATTAGTCCAGGCTTACTGCTAGAACAAGACAGAGTTTAATGTTATATCACACAGCTTATATGTCATTTCCAAAACTGTTACAATGACAATCTCCGCCCCCCTCACACTGGGGCTTCCATACAGATTATAGGCAGACACGACGGAGCCGAGTCTGAAAACACATTTTCTTTAGACAATGACATCAATGACGCTGAGTACTGAATACATTAACTAGACAACTCGACCCCTCATATAGAGAGATAATTACCACAATGAAGCAATCAGAATAATTAACACAAGCCACTTAAACACAGATCTCCTTCACACAACACAATAGATCAATTAACCTTTAGAAATAGTGAGGGGACATTAGCACTTCAATAACCGGATGGTAATCACAATGGCAAGCAGGGAGAATTAAACTGAGACATATAGGCAAATGTATCACAACCATCATACTGGGAGCTTTTCACTGTGGTCTAAGCTGTCATTACTGTGTGTCTAAAACTTAACAGAACCAATCAGATTAATTTTAAAAACAAAACACTGCCCTGGATTTGTTTGTTTTTGTTCTGTGTGTCTCTCTAGTTCACAGGAACATGAAACCAGTTTAAAAGTGAAACTAACCTGCAGGCACATTACATGATTGATTTTTATCTATTTGTAATCATTTTTAAAAGGAATCAGTTAACTTTTATGTCTCTATACCCTGTAAACAGTCATTTCAGCAAAAAAAATGTTTTCCTTTAGTGACCCTTTAACTTTATTGCTTTGTCACCTCCAATTGTGTGATAGCAATTGGAGGTGACAGGTTCTCTTTATTGACCCTGTTACCTCCAAAACAGGAGTCCTAGCACTGTGCTAGAACTCCTGTCACGGCTGAGATGGGAAGAGCGCAGCTCACTCCTCTCACTGTGTACATCGGCGGCAGGGACAGAAGACAGACTCTGCAGCCAGGGGGAGGACAGATTCTTGAAGGCAAAGCCAGCAGAGAGAGGTGTGTGTGTGTGGGGGGGGGGGGGGGGAATGGATGGCAGCACAAGGTGATTTCGGCGACATCGCAGCAATCACTTGTTAAAGAGCAAGCAGATTCCCCCACACTACATTTAGTCCTGCTAGAAAGCAACTTATCGCCCTTAAAGCGGAGCTCCACCCTAAAGTGGAACTCACGCTGATCGGAACCCGCCCCCCCTCCGGTGTCACATTTGACACCTTTCAGGGGGGAGGGGGGTGCAGATACCTGTCTAAAGACAGGTATTTGCACCCACTTCCAGCCACACGACACGGGCAAAAGACGGGTTTTTCCTGACTTCCCGTCTGTCCCCCGTTGTGTGCTGGGAACACTCGGCTCCCAGCACACAGCGTGTGAGCCAATCGGCGGGCGCAGTGCGACTCGCGCATGCGCCGTAGGGATAGGGTTGCCACCTTTTCTTCAAGCCAAACCCGAACACTTTAGCGGCACAGGGCACGTTTTTTCCCATAGTATACACAATCGGATAATAAAAGACCTGGGGCACCTTCGGGTGCCTCAAGGACAGTGGTATTGCAGCTTGCTGTGGCAAACAGTGGGTGTGGCCAAACTGCTCTTGCTGACATCGTGGCTCCCCCTCAGTGATGCCAAACCTGCCCCCAGACTGCGGCCCGCATCTCCCAAATGGCAACAGATTTTTGTGTGACTACCTCAGTTACTTGGGGAGCCACAGCCCAGTCTAAATAATGTGTCCGGGTTTCAGGCAGACTGAAACCCGGACACAAGATCCCAAACCCGAACTGTCCAGGTGAATCCTGGACAGGTGGCAACCCTACGTAGGGAACCGGGTAGTGAAGCCGGAGCGCTTCACTTCCTGGTTCCCTCACTGAGGATGGCGGGGGGAGCAGCAGAGAGACGAGCGATCGCTCTTCCTCTGCTGTGGACGGCGCTGTACTCCAGGACAGGTAAGTGTCCTAATATTAAAAGTCAGCAGCTGCAGTATTTGTAGCTGCTGGCTTTTAATATTTTTTTTTACTGGCACATCCGCTTTAACTGTATGTTCCGGGCATCGGGGTACGCCATGCCACTGCCGCCCCTTGGTGCCCTGGCCTCGGTGGCCTTGTGGGAAATCAGGGCCTGCACGGAGGCGGATCATTACTGATCCGCCCCGTGTGAAAGGGCCCTTAGTCTGAAAGAGATTAAATTATGCCACATATGACTTTTTATAAATACAATAAATTATTCGGAGGTCAAATGTAGTTGGAAATGCTTTGATTGTTTTCATCAGGGTTGTATCAGGTGTGGGAAAGCGAACATTTTTTTTCAAACACTAGCATAATGAAAAGGGTGTCCAGGATTTCGGTAACAAAAAAGGGATTGTTCTGTTATAACATGATATATTAACTCAAAGCTTTTCTTCAATGTCATTTTTTTTTCTTTGTGCTTTTAGTGGAACATGCTATGTTACTAAACAGGTTTCCCTCTATTGCGTGCAAACCTCATAGCTGTGCTCTGCTATCCACGTTTTTTTGTTGTATAAGGTCCTTCATTGCGAGTTGCATAAGCCTCCCTATTCTTCATGTCCCAGCCAATCAGAAACTCAGAATATGAATCACATTGACAGCCTCCAAAAGGGGCAGCCCTGTTTGCTCTTGTGTAACTTTTGTTTTACCAAAAACCTGACATTACATGGTCAGTACACGGAAAGTACATCAAAGCACTGGAGCTGCGGACACATCACTGTGAGTATGGACTGCAATATAATATTTATTAGAGACTGAATAATTAGGAGAATGCCTGGAGGGCGTCTAATCTTAGCATGGGTGTGAGCAGACTGATCTACACAGAGGTTTTGAATTGTGTCTGTTTATTCAATCTGAAAGACACATAGCAGCAAGGCAGAAAACAGTTCCAGATATTTACTACTGATATTGTTGCTATATATTTTGCACATCAGCATGCTAGGAAATTATGTAATTTTAAGGTATCATTTCATTTTAGAAAGAGCATTGAATTTATATATGCAATTTTTAACCACTTCAGGCCCGGAAAGGATTTACCCCCTTTCTGACCAAGCCCCTTTTGCGATACGACACTGTGTCGCTTTAACTGACAATTGCGCGGTCGTACGATGTTGTACCCAAACAAAATTGACGTAATATTTTCCGCACAAATAGAGCTTTCTTTTGGTGGTATTTGATCACCTCTGTGGTTTTTATTTTTTGCGGTATAAACAAAAAAAGTGACAATTTAAAAAAAGAGGCTATATTTTTTAACTTTTTGCTAACATCCCGCAATTTTTTTTAAATATATATATATATATATATTGTATTCTACATATTTTTGGTAAAAAAAAACGCAATAAGCGTATATTGATTGGTTTGTGTAAAAGTTATTGCGTCTACAAAATAGGGGATAGATTTATGGCATTTTTATTATAATTTTTTTTTTTATTATTAGTAATAGCGTTGATCTGTGTTTTTTTTTCTTTTTTTGTGACATTGCGGCAGACAGACCGGACACTATTTTGGGACCATTGGCATTTATACAGTAATCAGTGCTATAAAAAAAGCACTGATTACTGTTTAAATGTCACTGGCAGGGAAGGGGTTAAACACTAGGGGGCGATCAAGGGGTTAAGTGTGTTCCTTTAGCATGTTCTACCTGCAAGGGGGGGTGAGCTCACTGGGAGCAGTAGATCCCTGTCATGTTGCTAGGCAGAACAGGGAAATGCCTTGTTTGCATTGGCATCTCCCTGTTCTGCCTCTCCATAGTCCGATCGCGGGCGGACATCGAGTTTGCGGGACCCGCAGGCACGCTCCAGCGTCGATAACGTACGGGTACATTGTTTTGCTCATCCATGCCACTTTGCCGACGTGTATCGGCGTGAGCCAGTCGGCAAGTAGTTAAATGATTATTGCTACAAAAATAACATGAAAATAGACCAATGGGTACATTGATAAAAAAAAAAATACCGATTTGCCTAGTAACCAGTACATTAATTCTGTGTGAATGGGGCAAAAAATGAAAGTTATGAGGCTATTTCCTGTGCTTGCCCAATGTTTTTCATTGATTAAAAATGGAAATAACAGCATGTGGCCACTAGATGGCACTATGTATCATTGGAATGTGCTATGACACTTGGCTGTAACCGGTGGTCAAATGTTTTAAAGCAGTAGTAAGCCCCTTGCAAATTTCTTTTAAATTATTAACTCCAAGGAAATATACTGTGTGCTCAGCTTCCTACCTGTTTGCTTTCAGTGTAATCATTTGATTTGTGTGCAATGACGTCACCGGCGCATGCGCTGTTTGCCCGTTTTTTTTTTTTTTTTTTTTTCGGCAAGCTCTTTGTGCCGTAAAGATTTTGTTTACATGCCAGGGCTGCGTCATTTGCTTAGCTCGGCATCAGCCCTGAAATTCTGCGATACTACTACCCTCTTCTCAAGTAAGACAGCAGCAGGATCGGTGTTACATCGGCTCCTATTCGCTAAAGAAGGTTGCCATGGTAAAAATGGAATGAAAACGAGGCTTGAATTCGGGAAGTACTGCTCAGGCACGGGATAGGATTATGGACACGAAGCCCAAGTGAGGGTGGAAATGCAATACTATTCAGACGCGGAAGACAGGAGTTAGAATGGCGGCGGCTGCAAAGAAGCAGGAGCTTGTCAAAAAACATTTATACTTATTTATAATTTAGGGTGCAATGGTGTGAGTTTACTATGGCTTTAAATCCATGAAAAACATTTAACCAGCACAGGAAAAAACAGAGTAACAATTGTTTCTGTCTTTTTTGCACAAATATACATACATTCTCACTGGGCGATTTGCTATGTGAATTTTTTTTATAGATACACTCCCTAGTGTTAAGCTCAGGTCTTAAAGGGTCACTAAAGGAAAAACATTTTTTTGCTGAAATGACTGTTTATTGGGTATAGAGACATAAAAGTTAACTGATTCCTTTTAAAAATTATTACAAATTCAATTTGATCTATCATATAATGTGCCTCTAGTTTCACTTTCGGTTTTAAAGGTACATACATGAAGTTCCGGGTGAGAGGTGAGTCGGGAAGACTCACAGAACAAAAACAAACAAATCCAGGGCAGTGTTTTTGTTTTTAAAATGAATCTGATTGGTTCTGAGGAGTTTTAGATACACAGTAATGACAGCTTAGACCACCGTGAAAATCTCCCAGTACCATGGTTATAAGGAAACAGGCAACCAGGAAGTGTGGAGATCACAGCAGAATAACAGCTACTTCAAAGCAAAAACTAACAATGAGGACATGAAACCAGTACTGCAGTAAGGTAAAGGAAGCTATTTAGCTAAAAAAAAAAATTCCTTTAGTGACCCTTTAAGATAGAATAAAGTCTTCACCCAGTGATGCACAAGAGAAAAAAAAATCCTTTGTTACAAAAGAGCGTACTGTTTTTATGTTGCACTAATGGATAAGGCTAATGGATAATGGTATGCTATCTTGAGGACCATGTGCTGCTAATTTACCTATTAAGGCTCCATGCACACTGAAGCTCGAGCATAAATGGCAGTTTTTGGGAGTTTGGGCATTTTTTTTTAACAGTCCATAAACTCCCCTTTATGTTATCCTATGTGTCCATGCACACATGGACGATTATCAGCAGTGGAGTATATGGGCTCCTAATACAGTATTAGGAAACCTCCATAGCATAGTGTTTAGGAGACAAAAAGACTCCACATAGTGCGATACTTTCCTGGCACCAACATGACAACATACATGGGGGGAAGGCTGACCGCAGGTCAGCCTGAATTTGTAGGAGGAGTCGGGCTGTATTTAAGCCGACCCTCTAGCCTCCATTTCCTGTCGACGTTTCTCTTGTGTCGCGTAATTTCCAATGCGACCGTCGGAGCCGCCATCAGGGGGGTACAGGCATTACACCCGGTTCTCTGCTCAAGGGGTGTGTCATGCCTAAAGCTGTGTAAGGGGCCCCAAAATTTGTGATGGCTGCCCTGGCGACTGTCAATGTAATTTTTGTGTTTCTTTGCAGCAAAATGTACGTACGGCTGCAGCTATGGTCACTTCTTCCTGTCTTGCGCGCAGGCACAGGTATCAGTCGGGGGGCGGACTGTCTTGTGGCCGCTGTGTTGGCATCCAGAGGGGGGTGGGCTGTTTTGGGTGTCCTTTCACGATGGGGAGGTTGGTGGCGGGGGCGAAGTGTGTCGCTCTGTATATGACCGGTTTTCCTTGTCCACAGGGGGATGGTGCAACCAGCGAATGCTTCCTTCACTGTAAACTGATATGGGTTATCTGGGGGGGGGGGGGCGTTTCTGTTCTGGGCCACGGTGGTGGCTTTTGGGGGGGCTGGAGGGCCTGCTCCGCATGGCATCTGAGGGGGGGAGGGGCTGTTGAGGCTCTTCTCTCGCTGGGGAGGTTGGAGTAAGGAGGTGTGTGTCATTCAGCTGAAGTTCTGGAGACTGTTGTGAATACCTTACTTAGGTATACAGGGGTGCAGTGCAGGCAGAGTGAGGACACTGGACAGGCTTAGTATGGGTTGGAGGTTTGTGGGGATTGTGTTGCTGGAGCCATGTTGGGTACAGTGTCCATGGCCACATAAGGTGGGTTGTCCTTCGGTTGCATGGGCCTCATTTCTTGGCATAGGTTGAGTCATGGGGCAGCACTGCTTACCACCTTGTTCCCGCCACGTTACTTGGAAGGAATCTGTCTGTCCAGAAGTCGGGACAGTTTACATTTTTAATTGGCCTGCTTCACCTCTGGTTACTCGGTCTCAGTAATTCATATGGTGAACATTTTCTTAGTCTTATATGACGCATGCTTCATTTTCCCCTAACATCGGGTTCATTGTCATTGCATACACAGTACATCATATCCTCACACTGTAGGTATTACGGCGACACTCCACTGCAGGTTTACCTACGACGTTGGGTACGAATGGATTGAGATGATCGTTTCTAATTGACTTGTGCGGTGACAAGTCTCCTTATCCCTTTCTCATACGGCTAACGTTACGATTTCATATGTCATGAGATCTCGCTACTCATATAACTTGTCTGACACGTCTTCTGGGGGGGGGGGGGGGGAGTAAAGAGATTTTTCCTTTCTTTTGGGGTACATTAGTTATAACTCGCTTGCTTATGACAGTGTTGTTCTCGGTTACATAGGTCATGTCACAGGCAGCAGATATCGAAGACTTTGCCTCCATCCCTCCTTCTCTGGCCAGGTGTTCTGAACAGGGTAGCACGCACTCTGGAAGAACCTGGACCATACCGAGACTCATGGCAGAACTATGACGCAGGGGTATTTTGTACCCGGCTTTGGCTCACAAAGTGGAACTATTAAGATTATTATTCCCCTGTACTTCAGACTCTAATGCTTAGCAGGTAACCCTACAGAATGTCGCCTTGTCCCTTTCACAGATTCACTCCACCCTGCGCTCACTAGCAACCTCCTGTCAGGAGTTGCACGCCAGACTTGAGGCTTTGGAGAGCCATCCAAGTCTGGCCCCGGTGGATCCTGCCTTTCCAGGGACATCAGTAGGTTTCAGGACCCCCCTTGGTACCAAGCCTCGGGCCTTTAGCTTTAGGTTAAAGCGCAGGTGCTTCCTCCATTATCGGAAAAGATAGCTCAGACGGCTAAGACGTTAATTTGGTGTCTCTTTTCATTGTCATCCGCGATGTAGCCAACAACAAGTTGTATGCTTGCGGTGATGTTTCCGGAGTTGTTGAGACCAGGGGCCACAGGCTCAACCATAAGCTTTCCATCCGAGAGTTTTTCCTGGCTTTGTTATTTAGGAAGATTATTTGCTCAGTGAGCCCCCAGAGGAGGGAGGAGCTAGATCTTTACCTCTATGTGGTAGTGGAGTTATGTCAAATTTATGGAGGGATCGGTTTTACAATTATCGTTCTTTTTCTGCCAAAGCCCCTGCCATTTTTTCTCAACACCAGGTGATGACAGTCTGGAAAAAATTAGACATACGCTGTTTTGCCGGCATTTTGCTGGGCTGAGGTTGCCAGTTTGTGTGACATGCCAGTTGTCCTCTCATACCATGTACTGGTGCCTGAATACTGAACTTTCAATTCTACCGGGTATGTCCAGAGCAAGCCTGTTCCAGAATAGAATTGCAGTCACTGTTAAGCATGCATAAGTTTGCTATGGGTATTCCCCAGGGTAGGTCGTACATTTCTCGTTTGTTGGCCTTGTTATCCTTAGGCCCTGACTCAAACTCTTATGTCAAGTTAGATTCTGCATCTCTATCTGACTTGTGTATGTGGGACGAGTTCCTTCAACACTGGAATGGGGTCGCCATGTTCATCCCTGCAGAGTCGGTTTTTTCTCCTCAAGGTTTTGAGTGATGCAGCAGCCATCAAAGGCTATGTGGCTATTTTTTACATTCACTGGCTATCTGGGCCATGGTCAGGCGAGATCTTCACTATTTCAGGGTTGCAGTGATATCTGCTTTATTTGAGATTTACCCCATAGTGTCTGCAGCGCAGGCGTGGGGTCACTTTTGGACTAGTGAAACAATGGTTTTCTCCACGGACAATCGGGCTACTTCAGAAATTGTTAAAGGCAGATCCAGGACTTGCTCATCATGTCTTCTGTACGTAGGCCGATTTGGCTGTCCCTTCAGTTCCAAATTCCACATACACTGTAGGTTCATCAGTGGTGTTGCATATATAGCAGCGGATGCTCTATCTTTTCAACTACCCAATATTTTACTGACATGTCCCAGACACAGGCGTCTGTGTCACACCGCCCCCACAGTTCTCCCTGGATTCCCATTGGACCGAAATCCCACTGGGCCGACGCAACAGTTTTGATCAAGTCATTTTCAGGAAGGCTTATGACATGGCCTGGAGTACTGTCTAGGTATCCTAGGAGTGATTGCCACAACAATCATTATCTACTTGCTTTCATTGCTTTCTGCCACTCACAGCTCAAGCTGTCCTACAGCACTATCAAGACATATCTGGCAGGTATCCAGAATTTTTTGTCCTTACGGAACCCTAGTAGGCCATCCATTTTGCAGCACATCCCATCAAGGCCATTCTCAAGGGGAATCAGAAGAGTAGCCCCCCTACCACAGTTAGCATATTTGTCTGATTTACTCTTCAAGTCTCCTTTCCGACTGCTACCCAGCTTGGTCCACAAGGCAGCCATGTATCTGGCTTTCTATGGTTTCCTCAGGCCAGGTGAGTTCACTTGTATGGGGACGAGATCCCGCATACTCTTGATCTACCAGTTAGTTAGGTATCCCGTTCATTTCCATTTGCTTCTGGTCGCTTGCAAGACGCAGCAGACAGGAGCCGGTACTGACGCTAGATTTTTCGAGACCAGCTATACCTGGTCCCTGTTCACGTAATCATGAAGTTAGGTGGGTGGAATTCAGAATGCTTCTCCATATATTTATCCCGGATCCACATGTGGAGATGTCACAGGCATTCAACACTTTTGGCTGAGTTATGCTGAATACGGTGACCTTCAATAAATCTGTTTGGCTAGCTCATCCTACTGTTTTTTAATTTTTGCCCCATTTAGGCATACTGACCACATGACTATGGCACCCCCCCAAGTCACTTCCTGTTTTTCCTTCGTACCTTTCCTAATACAGTCTACTAGAGACTCAGAGTACACGTGGGAAGGCCTGAATTTGTAAGAGGGGTCGAGCTGTATTTAAGCCCGCCCTCTAGCCTCCATTTCCTGTCGCCGTTTATCTCGTGTTCCACCCTCCCTTTCACTTTTCTTTCTATTTTCTTCTTTTACTTATACTTGGGTATGCCCCCTTTAGGCATACTGACCACGTGACTACGGCACACCCCAAATCACTTCCTGTTTTCCCTTTGTACCTTTCCTTATACGATCTACTAGAGACTCCAAATACAAGTGATAATTTCAGCATGCTGTCATGGGGTGGCAACAGGAATGGAAAATTATGGTAAGCATTTGATACAATTTTTCGTTTTCCTGGCGCCAACATTGAAGTATACTAAACTTATCACCTGTATGCTGCAATGGCTTGGCAACAGGAAAGGAAAATTACGGTATGTATTTGATACAATTTTATTTTTTATTTTGGATACAGTAAGGGAGAGTTCTAACCTCCTGTCAGTTTTTATTTTTTACGCCATCTGTGTCACATTTGGGAGATTTTCCATCACTTTCTGTCCTATAGCCAAAACAGGAAGTGAGAGGAAATTCCTGCAAATTAAGGGAATCCCCTGTGGCACCCCAGGTCACTAGAATTAGGGTTCCCCATTGGAAGATTTCCTCTCTTACTTTTTTGGGGACAACCCAAATTTGTGATTTTCTTTTACTTTCACGTTTAACGATAATGGTAAACAGAACAAATAGAGAGGGGAGGGTGAATCTTCCTAACAAGGACACAGGCGGCAATTAAAACCTGACAGGTGTTCTAAACCATCTCCACTCTGTCCAAAACGAAAAAAAAAAGTTTTGTCTTATATTCATACTTTAATACTTACCCGTCTTACTGCCCAAGCCACTAATCTTCACTCTGTTGCAGGGCTACAGTGGCTGAAGAAAATAATATTCTGCACCCATTACTTCTGGGAGTGTCAGATGCCTAGCCCCCCACCCGCAGACCCCGACAACCAACGGCCAGGGTTGTCGGGAAGAGGCCCTGTCCTTATCAACATGGGGACAGGGTGCTTTGGGGTGGGGGGGCCACAGGATGCCCCCCTGCCCCAGAGCACCCAACCCCCCCATGTTGAGGGCATGCGGCCTGGTACGGCTCAGGAGGGGGGGGGCGCTCGCTCGTCTCCACTCCTTTCCTGACCGGCCGGGCAGCGTGCTTGGATACGGGTCTGGTATGGATTGTGGGGGGACCCCCACGCAGTTTTTTCGGCGTAGGGGGGTCTCCTTGCAATCGTTACCAGACCTAAGGGCCTGGTATGCCCCTGGAGGGGAACCTATTCCGTTTTTTTATTTAAAATTTTGTGTGGAGTTCCCCCTCATGATTCATACCAAACGCCGCGGCTAGAATTGGCGGGAATCCAAGTCGGATCCCCGTCGCTTCTATGACGGCTTTTTCCCCATTGCGGCGAGCTGGCTCCCGCGATGGGGCTCGTAGGTGGTCAGTCTCCCCGAGAAAGGGAGCGAGATTGACACAATATCGCGGTCACCTACAGTACATGTTTTCTTCAGACTATTTGAGATTTGGTGTGTACAGTATGTACAGATGCATCTAAAAAAAAATTGAATATCATCAAAAAGTTAATTTTATTTCAGTAATTCAATTCAGAAGTGAAACTTTTTTTTGTAGAAAAAGGTGCACAAGCAACAGGGATAACCACAGCCTTGAGGGGATTATGAAGCAAAGCGCATTCAAGAATTTGGGGAAGATTCACAATATTTGGACTACGGCTGGTGTCAGTGCTTCAAGAGCCACCACAAATCAAAGTCCTAGAGTCTAGAAGAAGAGTGGAGAGGCACAGAATCCAAGTTGCATGACGTCCAATGTGAAGTTTCCACAGTCAGTGATGATTTGGGGAGCCATGTCAAATGCTGGTGTTAGTCCATTGTGTTTTATCAAGTCCAAAGTCAGCGCAGCCCTCTACCAGGAAATTCTAGAGCACTTCATGCTTGCTTCTGCTGACGAGCTTCATGGAGATGCTGATTTCATTTTGCAGCAGGACTTGGCACCTGCCCACACTACCAAAAGTACCAATGCTTGGTTTAATGATCATGGTATCACTGTGCTTGATTGGTCAGGAAACTAGCTTGACCTAAACCCCTGTGGGGCATTGCCAAGAGGGAGATGAGACCCCAGACCCAACAATGCAGATGAGCTGAAGGCCGCTATCAAAGCAACCTGTGCTTCCATAACACATTGCAAGTGCCACAGGATGATCGCCTCCATGCCACGCCGCATTAATGCAGTTATTCATGCAAAAGGAGCCCCGACCAAGTATTAAGGGCCAGATCCACAAAAACCTGACGTAACTTAAAAAATCCAATTTAAGTTACACTGGCTTAAAGTTTCTACCTAAGTGCCTGATCCACAAAGCACTTATCTAGAAATTTCAGGCTGTGTAACTAAAATTCCGCCGGCGCAAGGCGTTCCTATTCAAATGGGGCGAGTCCCATTTAAATGAGGCGCGCTCCCGCGCCGGCCGTACTGCGCATGCGCGTTGGCCGTACTGCGCATGCGCGAAGTTACGTTACGCCGAGTTTTGAGGATCGCGACGGCTTAAAGTTGCGTCGGGGAAAAAAAAAATGACAGCGGCATGCATTCCTGAGGGAGAACTCCATGCCAATTTTCAAAGAAAAAACCGGCATGGGTTCCCCCCCCAGGAGCATACCAGGTCCTTAGGTCTGGCATGGGTTGTAAGGAGACCCCCCCACGCCGAAAAATTGACGTAGGGGGTCCCCCTACAATCCATACCAGACCCGTATCCAAAGCACGGTACCCGGCCGGCCAGGAAGGGAGTGGGGACGAGCGAGCGCCCCCCCCCTCCTGAGCCGTGCCAGGCCGCGTGCCCTCAACATGGGGGGGTTGGGTGCTCTGGGGCAGGGGGGCGCACTGCGGGCCCCCCCACCCCAGAGCACCCTGTCCCCATGTTGATGAGGACAGGACCTCTTCCCGACAACCCTTGCCATTGGTTGTCGGGGTCTGCGGGCGGAGGCTTATCGGAATCTGGGAGTCCCCTTTAATAAGGGGGCCCCCAGATACCGGCCCCCCACCCTAAGTGAATGGATATGGGGTACATCGTACCCCTATCCATTCACCTGGAGGCAAAAAGTAAAAGTTAATAAACACACAACACAAGGCTTTTTAAAATAGTTTATTATTCTGCTCCGGACGCCCCCCCTGTCTTCGTTATTAGCTCAATTACCAGGGGGGGCTTCTTCTTCCGCTCTCCGGGGGTCTTCTTCCACTCTCCGGGGGTCTTCCGCTCTCCGGGGGGGCTTCTCCGGACTCCGGGGGGGCTTCTCCGGACTCCGGGGGGGCTTCTCCGGCCTCCGGGGGGCTTCTTCCATCTTCTCCCCTCTTCCGCTCTTGACTCGGCGAACCCCGGTTCTTCTGCAGCTCTCCGGTGCCTTCTTCTTCAGCGCTGGCTGCCTGCTATGTTTGTGTGTTAGCTCGATTTCAAACAGGCAGCCGGCGCGGTCTTCTGTGGCGTCAGGGTCTTCTGGTCTTCTGTTCTTCCGATGTTGCCTCGTCGCCTGTTGTCACTGTAATGATGGAAGCGCGCCTTGCATCCCATTTATATAGGCATCACCGTCCCATCATGCTCCGGTAGGTACCCACGTGGTGGGTGCACGTGGGTAGGCACCCACCACGTGGGTACCTACCGGAGCATGATGGGACGGTGATGCCTATATAAATGGGATGCAAGGCGCGCTTCCATCATTACAGCGACAACAGGCGACGAGACAACATCGGAAGAACAGAAGACCAGAAGACCCTGACGCCACAGAAGACCGCGCCGGCTGCCTGTTTGAAATCGAGCTAACACACAAACATAGCAGGCAGCCAGCGCTGAAGAAGAAGGCACCGGAGAGCTGCAGAAGAACCGGGGTTCGCCGAGTCAAGAGCGGAAGAGGGGAGAAGATGGAAGAAGCCCCCCGGAGTCCGGAGAAGCCCCCCCGGAGTCCGGAGAAGCCCCCCCGGAGTCCGGAGAAGCCCCCCCGGAGTCCGGAGAAGCCCCCCCGGAGAGTGGAAGAAGACCCCCGGAGAGTGGAAGAAGACCCCCGGAGAGCGGAAGAAGAAGCCCCCCCTGGTAATTGAGCTAATAACGAAGACAGGGGGGGCGTCCGGAGCAGAATAATAAACTATTTTAAAAAGCCTTGTGTTGTGTGTTTATTAACTTTTACTTTTTGCCTCCAGGTGAATGGATAGGGGTACGATGTACCCCATATCCATTCACTTAGGGTGGGGGGCCGGTATCTGGGGGCCCCCTTATTAAAGGGGACTCCCAGATTCCGATAAGCCTCCGCCCGCAGACCCCGACAACCAATGGCAAGGGTTGTCGGGAAGAGGTCCTGTCCTCATCAACATGGGGACAGGGTGCTCTGAGGTGGGGGGGCCCGCAGTGCGCCCCCCTGCCCCAGAGCACCCAACCCCCCCATGTTGAGGGCACGCGGCCTGGCACGGCTCAGGAGGGGGGGGGGCGCTCGCTCGTCCCCACTCCCTTCCTGGCCGGCCGGGTAGCGTGCTTTGGATACGGGTCTGGTATGGATTGTAGGGGGACCCCCTACGTCAATTTTTCGGCGTAGGGGGGGTCCCCTTACAACCCATACCAGACCTAAGGGCCTGGTATGCTCCTGGGGGGGAACCCATGCCGGTTTTGTTTTTTACAAATTGACGTGGAGTTCTCCCTCGGGAAAGCATACCAAATGCCGTCGCTGCAATGGGCCTTTACAAGGTGTGACTAACTTTACACTTTGTAAAACGAGCCCTAATTTTACACTTGCAAAATAACACTTACGGCGCAAAAAAGAAGCTAGAAAGCTTTGTGGATCGCCTTAAGTGCTAATTTGCATACTAGCAACGGCATTTCGACTCGAAATGCCCCCAGCGGCGGATGCGGTACTGCATCCTAAAATTAGGCAGTGTAAATCAATTACACATGCCGGATCTTCTGTGTAACTTTGGAAAAAGCCTTTTGAGGATCGTTTCCAAAGTTACACACAGACTGAACAGCACTTAAGTCGGAGTATCTCTTTTGAGGATCTGGCCCTAAGTGTATACTATAATATGCATGGACATACTTTTCGGTATGCCAACATTTCTGTATTAAAAAACTTTTTTTTTTTTTTTTTTTATATTGGCCTTATGTAATATTCAAATTTTCTGAGATACTGAATTTGGGGTTTTCACTAGCTATAAATCATAATCCTCAAGATTAATAGAAAGAAATGCTTGAAATGTCTCTCTCTGCATGTAACGTATCTATATATTCACTTTTTGAGTTGAATTCCTGAAATTATTTTTTTGATGATATTAAATTTTTTTGGAGATGCACCTGTTTGTGTGTGTGTATGTATGTATAATAAATATATATAATTACTTTGGGGCAAGCCTGGATTGCATATATCTAATGATTTTCAATTTTTTGCCAGGTTTAACCATGTATGAACACAACATTTTCAAAATAATCCTGATTTCCCTCACCGTGGCTGTCTACATTGTCATGGTAGCATTCAATGCCGGAGCAGGTTCTGGTCTAATGAAAGGTAAAACATGTATGTCTGATATATAAGATATACTAAACTTAATTGTTTAAAGCACACCAACTTTTGAACAAAACGCATGCAGATCAGGAGTCTGATGCCTCGTACACACGACCAGGTTTTACAATGGGAAAACTGCGAGGAGAGCTTTTGGCTGGGAATCCCTGCTGTGTGTATGCTCCCTCGCAGTTTTTCCGACGGGAAAACTGCCAAACTCACTGGCAAAAAAAGAGAACCAGCTCTCTTTTTTTTTTTTTTTTTTTTTTTTTTTTTTCTCGTCTGGATTCCCGACTGACTTTTTCCCCTCGGAAATCCTGAGCATGTGTACGGGGCATCAGAGTAAAGTCAGAATGCTTGTTCTGAGCCAGACAAACCCACCCCCAAACCACCCTCGGGTACCCTGCAAAGGCAGTGACTAGGGGTGTTCAAATGACTGCAGTGTCACTCATTTCCAGGGGATTCTGCTCCACTCCAACTTCTCTCTCCTCCCCTGGGCTCCTCACCATCGGAACACAATCACAGCGGAAGTGATTGGCTCTTTTTTTTTTTTTTTTTCTTGTTCAACCTGCTGGTTGAATTAAAAAAGTATAAATAGGGAAAATAACGTGTGACTGATCTGGTGGATTCAGCCCTGACCTTGGTGTAGCAGTTCTAAACCTGTATGTCCATATGAGCCCCACAGGACATTTTGGCTTTGCACACATTTGCAAAGTGCATTCTTGGTGCTTGCTACAGAAGATTTGCGTTGTGCCGGACAGTTCAATCCTGAGAGCTATTGGTGCTCAGTAAAATCTTACCCCCCACCCTCTGCACAGTAGCATTTTGTTATGAATACACTTATTTCTCCCAAATTCCCGAGTGACACTTAAAGTAATTCTAAAGCCTTAAAGTGGAGGTTCACCTGGAAATGACAATTTTTAAGATTACATTCATGCTCATTTTGTCAAGGGGAATCGGGTAGTTTTTTTTAAATCGATGCCGTACTTACCGTTTTAGAGATGCATCTTCTCCGCCGCTTCCGGGTATGGGCTGCGGCACTGGGCGTTCCTTCTTGATTGACAGTCTTCCGACAGGCTTCCGACGGTCGCATCTATCGCGTCACGATTTTCCGAAAGTAGCCGAACGTCGGTGCGCAGGCGCCGTATAGAGCCGCACTGACGTTCGGCTTCTTTCGGCTGCTCGTGACGTGATAGATGCGACCGTCGGAAGCCTGTCGGAAGACTGTCAATCAAGAAGGAACGCCCAGTCCCGAAGACCATACCCGGAAGCGGCGGAGAAGATCGCTCTCTAAAATGGTAAGTACTGCTTCGTTTTTAAAAAAACTAGCCGATTCCCCTAGACAAAATGAGCATTAATGTAATCTTAAAAATTTATTTTCGGGTGAACTCCCGCTTTAAGATTTTATACCTTAATGCATTTTCTGCATTAAGGTAAAAATACTTCTTTGTCCAGGATCCCCCCTTATAATTACCTGAGCCCAATTGTTTATCCAATGCTGTGCACTGGGCAGTGGCTCTCTCCACTTTATCCCTCCTCACAGGGCAGATTGATTGCTGTAAATCAAATCCTATGACGTGTGTCTATAGAAGAAGCCAGTGGTGCTCAGGAGCGAACTCACATGAGTACCTCTCTAACAAGTGACTTGCTGGGTGTGGCACAGAAGGCAGGAGGAGCCAGTAGCTCCGAAAGAGGATGCTACAAGAGGAGGATAGGGGCTGCTCTGTGCAAAACCCTTGCACAGAGCAGGTGACTTTGACATGTTTGTTATTTAAAAAATAAGATTTATAATAACTTTAAAGCTTTGTAACTGTTTATTGATATTTTGGCTTTCCAGTACTGTATATCATCTGTGTTGTAATGTAGAGTGACCCCAACATAATCTTTATTTGGTGGGAAAGCGTTGGAACTTTTTTCATATTTTTATTGTGGTGTCCAAATGGGATTTCTCCTCCTTTTCCTTTAGCCCCATGTTGTCACTAGGGTAGGGAGTGAAAGAAAATTCCCCAGCAGGGACCCAGACAGAAATAAAAACCCACCCCGAATTCTAAGGCCAGTTATATAAACTTTCTCACATTCAACCCCGCTGATTCTACTAATAATTTTCAATAAAAACAGAGGTTTTGGTTGCGCAACATTTGCAAATACATGTTTAAGCCACACTGACTTGTCAAGAATAGGTGAGATTGTGCCTTGAGACTGGATGTGTGACCTGGAAGGAGGAACCATCATGTTGATGGGAAAGGTAAGTATAGAGCAGGGGTCTCCAAACATTCTAAACAAAGGGCCGGTTTATTGTCCTTCAGACTCTTGGAGGGCCGGACAGTGGCGGCTGGTGCTCAACATTTTTGGGGGGGCGCAAATGAAAAAAAAAAAAAAACAATTGCAGCCTCACTGTGCCCATCAAATGCAGCCACTGTGCCATGCCACCAAATGCAACCACTGTGCCATGCCATCAAATGCAGTCACTGTGCCATCAATTGTCACCACTATGCCATGCCATCAAACGCAGTCACTGTGCCATGCCATCAAACACAGCCACTTTGCCATCAATTGTCACCACTTTGCCATCAATTGCCACCACTATGCCATGCCCCGCAATTGTCGACCACTGTGCCCCGCAATTGTCACCACTGTGCCCCGTAAAATGCTGCCACTGTGACCTGTAAAATGCACGTACCTTTCTGGGGTCAGCCGTGCTTTTACCGTCCCTCGATTTCCCTCGTCCCGCCCTCGATGACGCTTCAGCCAATCAGATTACCGGATTGGCTGAGACGCCTGTCAGTCTTATCCAAGGAATGCACCGCCGGTACGTCCCGAGGATAAGCATTCAGGAAGCTGACTACAGAGCCGCTGGCTCTGATAGGCACTTCCACACAGCCAACCAGCTGCCGTTATTCAGCTGGCTGGCGCTCAACATCCGGCCAGCTGAATAGTGGGCGGCAGTGGCAAAAATATATAGATTCATACAGTGCATGAATCTATATATTTTAGTGGCTGTGCGAGAGCCAGAGGGGGCGGCGCTCCTGCGCCCTCTATGGATGAACCGCTCCTGGGGCCGGACTTTGGCCAGCAGGAGTGGAAATTTTCCTGGCATCATTGTTAGTAAACATCTGGTATTAGGGGGAGGAATAGTGCCACGTTGCTGGTATCATAGGGAGGAATAGTGCTCTATTAGTTGTGTCAGTGGGAGAAATGATGCTCCATTGTCAGTGTCAGATGGCAGAATAGTGTCTCGTATCAGTGGGAGGGATAGTGCCCCAAGGGTCGGATAAAGGCAAGCAAAGGGCCACATCCGGCCCTCGGGCCGCAGTTTGGAGACCACTGGTATAGAGCCTCTTTTATGGGTAGTTTTTTCTTTCAGTATTGACTCTGTAGTGAATTTTAGTGATCCTTCTTCTGGACAATTTTTATCTACAATTACTCCTTTTCCTATTACAGGAATATTCTTGCAAAATGTAGGAAATATCTCAAATAAATTCAGTACTGAATTTACACCATCAGGATGGACATTCATGATCTGGAATGTAATATTTGCTTGGCAGTTTCTTTGGCTTGGATATGTTCTTGCTGGGCTCTGTAGACGGTAAGTGTAAGAATTTTGATGACTTGGCATTTGCAGAACATTGGCAGTAATGCACTTACCTTGCCACACCAACTTGTTTTGCAGAAAAATTGGCAGCAGGTACATTTTATATTATGACAGTAGAGACTCCGGAGGAGCTGCTGGTTTGTTTTGGGTGGCATGTTACCTCGTGCGCCACTCCTGCCTGAGTGGACTTAGTGTACCTGGACAGGCCTCTCTCACTGACCTGGCAGCCAGAGTATCACTCGAACTTTTAGGGAAAAGTCTCTGCCACAGACCCTCCTGGAATGGACTTGAACCTTTTGGGAAAAGTCTCTGCCACAGACCCTCCCAGAGTGGACTTGGGGAGAAACCTCTGCCACAGGCCCTCCCCGTGATTATGATTACGGAGATGATCCTCCTCTGTAGAATTGCACCTGGATCTCCTTCAGATTGTTTTCAGGTACCTACTGACAGGTGTCCAGCCTCTCAGTGTCCGGCTACCTTGATCCCCGGTGGTTTGTTGAGACCCTATTGGATCGCCAGCCTCTCATTGGCTCTCCTCAGATGGACTCCCCATCGAACAGCTATCTCGCTTGGGATCTTCAGGACTGGGAACCAAATCGACTACTGGGCTCCCTGCCACAGCTCAAATGTTCCAGACCAACATGGTCCAGGAACACCTCGTGGCATGCGCACCCCGGCCTGGAAGGCTATTACGCTGGGGGGGCACTGTGATGCAGTCACCCTAAAGGTGGGTGCCGCACTCGAAGAAGAACCCAGACCAATGGCGTCTGTCCCATAAATACCCTCCCCCAGCGTGCACAGCGAGGAAACTCCCTCCTGATTGGCTGCTTGGGAAGAGCACCCAAACCTCGACTCCACTGCTGCCACCTATTGTCCTGGGGTGGGAACGGCACCCCAGAAGCAACAGAATAAGCCCACAGCACAGCCAAGCTGAGACATAGACCTAAATTTAAACATATTACTGGATCAGAGTCAATTAACACTCTGATCCCCCTCTAAATTTAACTAGCACCGGTACTTTGAAGTAACCAGGCGCTACACATAAAGAGTGTCGCAGACTCCCTTTAGGATTCTTCGTGACCACTGCACCAAAATAGTTTGTGCTTGCACCTGATTCATGTACCTGTCAGAGATTAGTTTATTGGCTCTAGTTCACACCAGATGCAGTTCTGTTCAGTTCCTTGTGCTTTTTTCTGCACAAAATGCATGCACATTGTTTTCCATGTATTCTAATGGCTCTAGTTCACACCAAGCAGTCAGTTTCCGGTCCGGAAACTGACTGCATGGTGTGAACTAGAGCCATTGGAATAAATGGAAAACACTGTATATGCATTTTTAGTGCAGAAAAACTGCGTCTGGCCCTAGTTCACACCAGACGCGGTTCCGCTCAGTTCAGTGCTCCTTTTTTTTTTTTTTTTTTTTTTTTTTTTATATGCAAAATGCATGCACAGTGTTTTTCATGTATTCCAATGGCTCTAGTTCACACCATACAGTCAGTTTCTGCATTTTTAGTGCAGAAGAAATGCACACAAAACTGTACAGAACTGCGTCTGGTGTGAACCGGCCCTTAATGTTTCGGAATTTGGTTCTGGGGTCAGCGTGTCTCCTTCTGCAATGCGCTCCCCTCCTAGCCACTTCAGATACATGCATGACAGAGGACTTCTGTTGAATGGGTGGGGAAAAAACTGGGAGACTAGTTCCCAATCTAGTGCACCTTACTGTTGATTGACACTGGAGGGCAGTTGGTGGATCCATAGCAGCTATTCCATCCAATAATGACTTTTGAATCTGCCCTCTGCCAGCCGCTCAAAATAAAGGCATACCGCATCTAATCTCTGTTTACCGTCAGGCTCCACCCATCCAGTGACTCAAGTCATTTTACATATATAGGCATTGCCATATTTAGATAATGGCATCACCAGTATCCCTGGCCTTGTGGAAAACTGTGAGCCCCCGTACACACGTCCGAGTTAATAGAGAACATGTTCTCTTTTCGGCCCGACGGCTTTCTCGGTGAAAACTGTACACACGACCGAGTTTCTCGGCAGAATCCAGCTCCGACCGAGTTTCTGGCTGAATTCTGCCGAGAAACTCGGTCGTGTGTATGGGGCCTCACAATCATAACAGCTTTCCAACACGGACATGCCCCACTTTAAACATTGGTGTACACCAGCCCACCCAGAGCTGGTCCCAAGTACCACCAGCTTCCCAATGTGCAAAATTCTTTAACTACCAGAATTTGTTATCTGTGACTGTATTATTACGGAAACTGGTGCGAATACTTTCCTGAATTGGGTGCTGGTTGTTTTAAAAGGGAACTACCACTGGAAAAGTGTGGTAAAGGCTTTACTAAATTTCTTTGTCTACTAGTCCCTCCTGCCATAAAAATATTTTCCGTCCTGCCCACTTAGTTGTATATTGCACATCGTTGCATAGTTAGTCTAGTTAAAAAAAGACACAAGTCCATCTAGTTAAACCAACTGAAGGGGGGAAAAAACATAATCATGTCCTAAAGGATATGTAGAAATAACTGGACCCCAGTGTAGCTGCCAACTTCTGGAGAAAAGTAGACGACAAGATATAGACAACAAATGCAGCGCTTGATGGGACCAGTGAAAAAATTACTTTTGCAAATATCGTGCTTGATCAAGTTCATTTATTGGATGCACGCTTAAAGTGGAGTTTCCATCAAAAAAAATCTGCCATTAATGTGCATATAATACTTAAAAAAAAACATTTAGATATTTTTTTTTTTTTTTTTTACTGACCTTGAAATAGCTGTTGCTATGTGGTCCCACGAAATCTGGTTTCTGTCGTCATTTCCCTTGGTGCCTCCGCTCGCTACTGCTCCTGGGAAATGTGTCATTGTTTCCCAGGAGTCAGTGCGCTTCCCCTAGGGCTAGAATCGCAGGACTTCCAAACCAGAAGTGATACGATACAAGGAAGATTTCGGCACCGGCTTCTTACACTGTTTTTGTTTTTCTTCATTGCCATCACAACAGGGCGGGCACTTCCAACGCCTGTTGTGATGGCAACCTGAGAGGTTGAATGCGGTGCGGTTACAAAGCACATGCGCGAAAATGGGGCGGGACGGGCGGTGCATGATGGTCACAGATTGTCAACAGTATCCAGGAAGTAAGTGCTTGTGGGCTTCACATGCCCACAAGCAAAATGAGAATGTCGAAGAACATTTTTTAAAAATGTCTTTCTATAAAAACTCGGGAGATCGGCAGCGGATTTTTCAATAGTAAGTGAACATAGATATACAATATGATTGCCTCATGAAAGATATTACTTTTAAAAATTGATTAATGTAGTTGGAACTCCACTTTAAATTAAAAAAACAACTGTCAGATGAAAATGAGTTGATTAAAATCAAACATAATATAAAAAAAAAGCTCATGGTTGAAGTACTCCGAAAATTGTTATATACGATACCACCACAACTCCAGATGACAAAGGATTAACATCAACCAGTGTGCTCCAAAGTCCCGTTCCTGAATGGATAACCCTATTAATGTGCAGAAAGAAAAGCACACTTGTTGATGTTAACCCTTTGTCAGCTGGAGTTGTGGTGGTATCGTATATAACAATTTTTGTTTAAAATCATTGGGCGGAAGTGACGTTTTGACGTCGCTTCCACCCTGCCGACAGCTCCGGTGAGCAGCGGGGGGCACCGGAGAGTGGCGGGAGGGGGGCCCTCCCACCGCCGATAAAAATGATCTTGCGGCGCATCCGCCACAGAGACCACTTTTATCTGAAAGAGGACCGCCCGCTGAATAATCGGATACCAGGGATATGGTAGCTAGCTGCTACCATAACGGTATTCATCTTCAAACAGCCGACGTATAATGATGGCGGGTGGTCTGTAAGTGGTTAAATCTTTGGCACGCATTTTTCTTGTCGTTTGTCCAGATGTCTGTTTTTATCAGGTCTACTCACTAAGTGAAGAGGGGTGAATTGACAGAAAAATCTAAGCCAAAGTGGTTGAAGTAGAAGGGGGGAAAAAAAAAAAAAGCTCTCATTGAAATATTTTTAGTTCAGCTTTTTTGGACTATATTTTACAATTTCCCTAAAAAATGTACCTCAAATTACTGAATAGTGCATTAAGACAAAACTGATCTTTATAAAAACATTTTTATTAAAATATTTCAATAAAATCAATACAAAACACTGGATTACATCAGTGTTTTTTTTATGTTTTTTTATTTTTTATTAGGGTGACTATTTTAACAAAACATACAAAAGAACATTCTCAAAAACAATAAAAATGATACAATAATAATAAAAAAACACAAAACAAAAATTGCAGTACTATGCGATACTAAAACAGTGATAAGGTGCACTAATTCAAGAAGCTAAACAGCAAAAAGACCTATGCATAAATGACTATCCCTAATTAAAAAAAAAAAAAAAATACAATAATATGTGAAACGGTGATAAAACTGTTTCGATCAAAAGCAGATATTCATCTGATTTTACATAAACAATAAAATAAGTCCCAAATAATAAAGTGCATGTGCATCAAAAAGTGATGAGATGTGAAGATCACATGCTCAAAAAAACAGTTCTTGAAAGTTGTGAAGACAATTGTTCCCACCATCCAGGCATCCACCAGGAATGTGCCCTAGCAGCAGGTCTAGTGGTGCTTTGGTATACAAATCCTTAATGGCAGGGCAATTCAAGTTCCACTCTCCTCTCCTGCATCAAAATCCACAGCTGGGCTGACAAGGCTTTAATATATGGATCCTTTATGGGAAATCACATTCCGCCCCGGTTCACACTGGCACGCTTTGACATGTCAAATTGGCTGCATTTTCCGGCAATGGCACCGTCCTAATCGGTGCAACGCTGCATCTGTGGCGCTGTACCGATTTCAAAAAGTAGTTTCTGTACTCCTTTTTTCGATTTCAGGACGCGATTTACAGAAACCTGCACAGATGTCTCTGTAAACCCGGCCGAAATCGGGACTGACCAACAGGAGTGAAAGTTCAGCTGAACTCGCTTGGCTTCACTCCTGCAGCCCAGTGTGAACCTGGGCTGCGCTCCACTCTACTCTCCTACAAGCGCCACTAGACCTGTTGTGGTGTTTGTTTTAAGATGAGCTGCTAGCATATAAACAGGGAAAAATAAAACCTTCCAAATTGTGCTCCACCAATGGGATATTGGGGTTGGGCACTCCTTGATTTCTATCTCTCTGAACTCCATATCAGATCTCATAGATACCACTCGCCTCTCTGCACACCATGCCCCAGCACCAATTAAAGAAAAACCTTACACACAGCAGAGAGCAAGGATGAAATTTCAGCCACAGTGCTCCCTGTGGTGGGATGACTATTGCACAACATAACTGAACTAAAAAGTGCGGCAGACTTGCAGAATGTTTGCAAAAAAAGTTGATCTGGAGTCATGCAATGCGGACTTGCTGCAATTGTGCAAAAAACTTGTGAAGCTTGACAAGTCTAGCAAGAGCTTAGCAAGCCATTTTCAAACTTGCAGCACAACTACTTGCTATCTGGGTAATTGGTTGCCTTGCACAGCTGTTCCAGATTCTGGTTGCTCCAGTCAGGCTGGTGATACATTATACAATTTTCTTATTAAATGTTTCTTTTATATTTACCAAAGCTGTATAATGAGGTCCCATCAAAACACTTTCAAGTTGAATGCAATCAGGCAGGCCCTTGTAATACATAGTTGAAGGTAAATCTAAGGCTCGGATTCCACTAGTGCGACTTGTCATTCGACTTGGGACTGCAAAGTCGCATGACAAGTCGTACACCATGATTTCCAATAAGTGCCGTTCATATCTGTGTGACTTCAAGCCGCAGCGACTTCAAAGTAGCCCCTGCACTACTTTGGTCCCACTTTGATGCGACTTGAGGTCCATAGACCTCAAGATTACACAGGCATTGCTTCAAGTCCCATCAAAATCACTCGACTTTGGGGTTGCAATAGTGGAAATCTAGCCTAAAGGAAATTGAATAATGTATGGCCAGTCTTGGTAAATTCCCCATAAAAAGTTAAAGTGATTGTATGGGTTTGTTTTATTTTATTTTAAAATAACAAACATGTTATACCTCCACTGTGCAGTTAGTTTTGCACAGAGTGGCCCCGATCCTGCTGTTCTCGGGTCCCTCGGCGGCTCCTCCCCGCAATAGCTAACCCCCACTGTGGGAAGCTCTATCCCGAGGCGATTAGCTTGCAGGCATGCTCCCTGTCATACACGACAGCATCCATAGACACAGAGAGTATGACTTGGTCCCGCCCCTCGGCGGCTGCGTCGTTGATGTGATTGACAGCTCCGCGAGCCAATGGCTGCTCTACTACCAATATATCCAATCTAGCCAATCAACGGCCAGACTCAGTGGAGAAGAGGACGCTGGGGGACACGTACAGCAGGTGAATGGGCTCAGGTAAGTAAGCTGGGGGGGCGTCATTGGCAGGTGTTTTTTCACCTGGTAAACACAAACCTTTACAACCCCTTTAAGCTGACCATAGATGAAGTGTTTTTCTTTTCTGCAACTACCATTCAGCCTGGCCATACATGGTCCGATTCTCAGCCGGTCCCTGCTGAACGGGTCAAGATTGGAACTGTCTATGGCGGGCCTAAGTAACATATGTAGCTACGGTAGCTTACCTATAACTGTGCAGTGTGCTTTCCTTACTGGCTAAAAAATAATTAAACTGCGTTGATAGTCCTTTGTTGGCAAATCTAAACATGATTGTGTAGATTATACAATCGGATTGCAACATTCGTTGCCAGCTTTAACCAAGTCTTGGACCATTATGCAGGTAAAGGACCTGGCCCCTTTTTGCAATTCGGCACTGCGTCGATTTAACTGACAATTGCGTGGTCGTGCGATGTGGCTCCCAAACAAAATTGGCGTCCTTTTTTTTCCCCACAAATAGTTTTCTTTTGGTGGTATTTGATCACCTCTACGGTTTTTATTTTTTGCGCTATAAACAAAAATAGAGCGACAATTTTGAAAAAAAGTCAATATTTTTTACATTTTGCTATAATAAATATCCCCAACAAAGATTTAAAAAAAAAAAAAAATTCCCTCAGTTTAGGCCGATTCGTATTCTTCTTCTACATATTTTTGGTAAAAAAATCGCAATAAGCGCTTGATTGGTTTGCGCAAAATTTATAGCGTCTACCAAATAGAGGATAGTTTTAGTGCATTTTTTATTTATAATTTTTTTTTCTAGTAATGGCGGCGTCATGACTACGACATTATGGCGAACACATCGGAACCACTTTTGACACTATTTTGGGACCATTGTCATTTTTACAGCGAACAGTGCTATAAAAATGCACTGTTTACTTTAAAAATGACACTGGCAGTGAAGGGGTTAACCAGGAGGGGGCGCTGTAGGGGTTAAGTGTGCCCTAAGGGAGTGTTTTTACTGTGGGGGGGCGTGGCTGTGCGTGTGACGTCACTGATCGTCATTCCCTAACACAGGGAACAGACGATCAGTGATAGCCACACTAGGAAGCACGGGGAGAGGTTTGTTTTCACTTACCTCTCCCCGTTCTTCCTCTCTGTGACCTGATCACGGGACTCCGGCGGCGATCGGGTCCGCTGTTCCCGCAACGTATCTTTTTGTCGACGTATATCGTCGTGCGGCGGTCCTGAAGCGGTTTAAGTAAACCTGCAATGATAAAAATGAGACCTAAAAGGTATGCGTCATCCTATTCCTACTTTTGCAGTGTAGTGAGTCAGTTAGCATGCATGAAGTCAGTGAAGTGTGAAAAGTCTAAACTTGTGTCTTGCATGCAGGCTTTCCTGATCTGTATACTGAACATCTCTGTGACTCCACAACGTATTAAAACCAATTAGGTCAGTGTAACAACCAGGCAAAAAGCATTTTCAGAAATGTTGGTATAATTTTGTACAAGAATAAGCATGGTTGACTATGTGGGATATGCTCCTATTACATGATCACAAGCTGCTGAAACGAGGATGATATTATAACATTCCGATACTCTGTCAAATTAACATTTTTTACTTTTCTCTCCCCCACAGGAGTGAGCTAGGGTGGATGTATGTAAAACCAGATGTGTTTCCAGTTTGCTTTTACTTGGTGTGGATACTCAACAATGTGCTTAATATAGGATGGCTCTTCCTCTGGGATCGAGAGTAAGTTACTGAAGCAGTAAAACTCAAGTTTTAATACAGGAATGGGCAAATTTTATGAGGACGCTTGTAGCAACCAACAGCAACTAGATTTTAGTATGTGGTGCTCAGATATTTAAGACATGCAACTGAATTTGTCTGTCACACTATTCTAGTAAGGACCAGTAAAACAAAAATGTGTAAGATGGGCAATCCTAGCAGAGGGTTCTTTTGGGCGCTAAAGGTTATGTGCCTACAGGCTCCAGTGATATAAACCTGACCCTGGCTATAGGCTTTGCAGCAATGTTCTTACACCAATATCCTGAGTACAAAGTGCACCTATATCATTTTATTTAATTTTTTTACATATTTCAGATTCTTGATTCCTGCACTGGTCTTTCTAGGAGCCATCGCTTTAACCAACCACATTGTGTTGTTCATTTCCTACCGAGCTCTATACCTTAATGGAGACTGGCTTTTCAGACAGCGGAAAGTGGATTTATGGCTTATTCGCATTTTTGTAAGTCACATTGCTTTTATTAAAGAGTATGCTGTATATACCAAAAACTTTTTTCAGTTTTGGATAATTTAAAAAGGGGTTAAAAGCTTCTAATCTTCTTCTGCTTGTGTCCCCTTGGTAAGAATTTCTTTAAATTCCTGTTGCAAAGATGGAATAGGAAGTAGAAGGAAATCCTATACAAAGTAAGAGAATTTCCCCTCTTAGACAGTTGTCCCCAATGGAACATTATCCCGCTAATCCTCTTGCATAGTTACATAGTTAAATAAAGACAATAGTCCATCCAGTTCAACCTGTGTAGGTGTGTCTATAATTATTTGCCATATCCCTGTATGTTGTGTTCTTTAAGATGCACATCCAAGAGTCTTTTAAATATATTCATACTCCCCGCTGCCACCACTAATTTTGGAAGAGTTCCACATCCTTATTGCCCTGACAAAAAAAAAAACCTGTGCAGCTTAAGGCTTAACCGCTTCTCCAATCTCATTGTGTGGCTATGTGTCCTCCTACCCTCCCTGAGACTGAATTGTTTTTCCTATGCTGGGATCACCATTGAAGTATTTGTAAATTGCTATCATGTCCCCTCTCTAGCGTCCCTTCTCCAGCGAAAATAAATTTAGTGCTTGTAGTCGTTCCTCGTAATTGAGGTCCTCCAGTCCCCTTATTAATTTTGTTGCCCTTCTTTGGACTCTCTCCAGTTCCAGCACATACCTTCCGAGGACTGGTGACCAGAACTGGATGGAGTACTCCAGATGTGGCCTAACCAGAGTTTTATAAAGTGACAGGATTATTGTTTTATCCCTGGAGTATATCCCCTTTTTTATGCATGCTGATATTCTGCCGGTTTTGATAGCTGCAGCTTGACATGGCATGCTATTGCTCAGTCTGTCCACTCCACTTGAGAGCTTCCATCAGTACACTGGTTCCTCCAATCTGGATCCTCAGATATCAAATATTACAGCCCATATATTGTAACTAAGAACAAGGTGAGACTAGCTCAGTTACACAGCTTGAACATAGAACTGTTTTTTATTAGAACAAGAATACAGTCTTATACATACAATTCAGAGGGAGCCCCCCCCCCCTCCCTGCTAATACATCTGTTACCAGAAACATAAATTAACATGAGCTAATTAACTAATCATTTACCCAACCTAGGTGACTCCGATGTATGACCTTTCAGGGCAGACTTGCCATCTTTTAGCTCAGAAGACACAATACACATAAACATAAACACAGAACACATTCACACAATAGCAGATGGACTGTCTCCTACATTGTATTGAGGCCAATGTGATCGGCGCTTTCAATTAACATGTCGAGTTCAGAATCAAACAAACCAGGAATAGTCTTTATATATTGTGGCTAAATATTATGGTTTCATTTTAAGTAATCCAAACCACATTTTCTCAGTCACACTGTGCCCCTAATGGACACAGGGTAACTTGGACATATGGGGTGTATGGCGAGCTGAAACAATGGTCCTAACCTCTCCAAAGGGATTCTGGGTTCCACGGCGCTCCTGTCACATCTCTCCCCTTTCAGCAGAAGACTAACACAGGAGGAGACCCCAGACGGGTTGACTCCGAAGTTAGTCCATAGTTCCATTCCCCCAATGCCTGTACCCACACAGTTTGTTCCAAACGGAGCATTGCTCGACCAGCCAACCTCTGCCTCTCTCGTAGAACATACCCGCTTCTGGGGGGGGGGGGGAGTGTGGACTGGTCCTTCCCCCTGGAGTCCCTTTAGCCGTCATGCTGTTGGGGATCTGGGCCGACTGCCCAGCCTCACTGGGGTATACAAATGGAGGCCATAGTTGCATCCACTTTCACAGGCAATCCATCCTTTGTTAGTGGAGGGCAGAGGCAAAAAGTGTTCTGTCCTGTTGTCAGCAGTTCAGCTGGGCATAGGAGCTTTACTTTTCGCTAGGGAGGAAGGCTGACTGGCCCAGCTCCCTGGAATTCCGCAGTTGTTGCTGGGCGGAGGTTGGTAGCACTCTTCCCTGTTGCCAGCACTTCTGCTGGGTTTCTGTTAGTGGAAACCGCAGGCCCATCCACCGACACCAGCTCAAGCTGCCGTTGTGAGGTGCTGATTGCATTCTCTTCCTGAAGCTCCTGTGGAGTGGATTGTTGTGGGCAGAGGCCAATAGTGTTCTGCCCTGTTAGCACTTCAGCACTCACATCATCCCTTCTGGCTAACTGTTGGGGAGGGAAGACCGTTTCCTCCATTCTGACTGACAGTTGGGGAGGGAAGATGACAACCTCCTCATCCTGGGCCTCCAGAACTGCTGCAGAGGTGGGGCAGGGGTCTTGGACCCTCTGTCCTGTTCCCAGCACTTCAGCTGGGTTGGTGTCATCATTCTGGGGCGGTGGCGTACTGGTACTTCCTGATAGTCCCAAGTAAAGGGAGCCCAGCCTTGGTGCTGAGCAGAGTCTAGCAGCCATCTGTAGGCGATCTCCATCTCCCATTCCTGAGCGGCCAGAAACTCTCTATCTTCCAGTACACTTCCGAGACGGTCACTATCTCTTCTTTGAAATCCATGATTTAGTCCAACTGCTACTCCAAATCGCTCCCAGTTGGGGTCCCCTGTCAGCTTCACGTACAACAGTCCCTGGCCGCCACAGCCTTCTGTTGGGCTTTCATCAGTTATTTAAGGGCATGCTTGGGATACATGGGTCTTCGGGATTGGGCGTTCCTTCTTGATTGACAGTCTTCCGACAGGCTTCCGAAAGGCTTCCGACGGTCGCATCCGTCGCGTCACGAGTAGCCGAAAGAAGCCGAACGTCGGTGCGGCTCTATACTGCGCCTGCGCACCGACGTTCAGCTACTTTCGGAAAATCATGACGCGATGGATGCGACCGTCGGAAGCCTTTCGGAAGCCTGTCGGAAGACTGTCAATCAAGAAGGAACGCCCAGTCCCGCAGCCCGTACCCGGAAGTGGTGGAGAAGATCGCTCTCTAAAAAGGTAAGTACAGCTTCGATTTTAAAACAACTAGCCGATTCCCCTAGACTAAATGAGCATCCATCTAAGGGTAAAAATAGCAATTTACCGATGAACCTCCGCTTTAAAAAAAAAAACACAAAAAAAACAAACACCTGTTGGTTTTAGGCCCCATGTACAAGGGAAGAAAAAAAATGGGTTCAGACACAGAAGATTTCCACGTTTTCAGTGGCCACATGCGAAATGTTTTTGGCCATTTAAAAAAATATATATACAGACGTTTTAAACGGGGGTTACTATCTGTCAAGCTTAATCATTTAGGAGCAGTTGTAAAAACGTCCCGTGTACATGGAGCCTTACTCATATTTTTTTTGTTTTGTATTAGTATCCCTTAAGGGGCATGTCAGGGAGGGTGTCATATGCCTTCATACTTCTGCTTATAGGTGTCCTTCATTCCCATCTCAATAAGTTGGACGGTATGAAGCAACCACGATTATCCACATCCTACTGTGAATCCATCTTCAGGAATCTGCTGGATTTTTGCCACAGCTGGAACTAAAATAATGTGTGAAGGAGGCTAAAAAAATTACCTTGTATACATAGGACTGTCATAACATAACATAGCATGGCTGGCTCAACTATGTTTTCAGTCTACTGATGGAGAAATACATCTACCAGCACAGGGGTAATGCAGGTAAATTTTTCAGACTGTGGGACCCATGGCTCGCAACGCCGGGGCTGAGCCCCGTGGAACTAGTTCAAGAGCGGTTACTTGGGGGGATGTAGAGACGGGGACTGATCTGCGGAGCCCCGGGCCTGCGTACCTGTGCGGACAAATGAAGGGGGGAGAATGGGGAGAGAGGGCGGGGGTGGAGTGGAAGGGTTGGTGCCCAGATGGGTCTGTTGTTAAAACGATCGTGCATAAGTGACCTTATAAAATGCATCTGATGGTTGAACTGTATTCTTGAAGATATACTCTTTTGCAATTTTAAATGTACAATGTCATCTGTACTATGTTTATCTGTTGTGTGAGCAATAAAAACCTTTTTGATCAAAAAAAAAAAAACTATGTTTTCAGTCAGGAAGTCAGCTTTACACGTTGGTGCATTGGAAACGGTCTCATTCACTTGAATAGCTATGACAACTGTAAAGCCTCGTACACACGATCGGTTGATGGAATCTAGTCCGATGGATTTTTTCGTCGGCTATCCGATGAAGCTGACTTTCATCTGTCTTGCCTATACACTATCAGTCAAAAATCCGACCGTGCCAAAACACGGTGGCGTAAAACACTACGACATACTGAAAAAAATTAAGTTCAATGCTTCCGAGCATGTGTCGACTTGATTCGGAGCATGCGTGGATTTTTGACCGATGGACTTCCACACAGATCGTTTTTTTCTATTGTTTTTTTTATCCATGGGAAAAATTTAAAACATGTTCTAGTTTTTTTATCACCGATGGAAAACAAACCGATGGGGCCCACACACGATCGGTTTGTCCGATGAAAACAGTCTGTTTTCATCGGACAAACCGATCGTGTGTATAGGGCTTAAGAGTTTTTTTTTTCGTTTTTCATTCCTATTAACTATTGAATGTTTTCTATTCCTGTTTTTTTATGTGGATAAAATGCATAAGGCGTATATAACTGATTGATTTATCTAAAGAATATTACAGATATTTGGTTTGCTTTCTAGGCACAAAATGGAATAGCTGTATATGCAACATGGACTACGATAGCCTGTCTCCTGAATTTTTCTGTGGCCTTAACATATAATGGCGGCATTCCCAACAGTGTATCCACTACTGTATGTCTATCTATCCTGGCTTTTGAGGTGGTATTATGGTATGTAACCTTAATGCATAGATCATTATACAGTAGTTTATATTATATGCTGAAATGTTTAATGTGTGTGTGTGTGTGTGAGAAAACCCAAGAACAAACATGTAATATATTGCAGCTTACCAGTTCTTAAATGTGGTGGCTGGATTTTATATATATATATATAATTTACTTTTTTGACAAACATTTAATCTTTCATGGCTTAATTATGTGCGCGAGTCCTGTTTATTAAAGTATAAATATATTGTTATATAAATGTTCCATGGGTTTTTTCAAGGGGGGGGTGTGAGTTTGGCCCTTTTCCAGCCTGACATTTGATAGCTGATTTCCTGTAATTTCTGACAATATTTTATTGAAGTGCCACTTGTGGACAGCTTTAGCCCCTGTTTACATCGATGATTACCGACAATGGGAGTGTCCCAATCGGTGCAACACCGCACCTAGTTTCTGCACTACTTTTGATGACTTGGATGGCGATTTTAATAGACATCTGTGCATTTACCCGCACAGATGTCTTTCAAGTTGCCCCCGAAGTCGGACTGAAATGCAGCTCTGAAATTGTGCGAATTTAGACGAACGAGGGCTTAAAGGGTTTGTAAAGGTAAATGTTTTTTCATCTTAATGCATCCTATTAAGCCCCCCCCCCCGAACCCCCGTTTTTTCTTACCTCAACGTCCCGCGAGCGTCCCCGTGATCCTCTTCGGTTCCCAGCCTGGCCATCGATTGGCTAGGCTGGACAGATTGATAGCAGCGCAGCCATTGGCTGGCGCTGCTGTCAATCACATCCGATGGCGGGGCGATGATACAGTCGGCGGCTAAGTCCGCCTCTGTATCACGGGAGCGCGCCCGCAAAAGCTTTCCACCATGCAAGCTCGCTCGCATGAAGGTGGAAAGCTCTTGCGAGGAGGAGCAGAGACAGCCGCTGAGGGACCCCAGAAGACAGGGTTCGGGGACACTCTGTGCAAAACGAGCTGCATAGTGGAGGAAAGTATAACATGTTTGTTATTTTACAAAAAAAAACATTTTTACTTTAGTGTTCCTTTAAAGAGCTGTATATGGAATTTGCAACAAAAGGTTTCAATGGCTAATTTGTGATTATGACAGAAATCTGTGTTGTAATACAACATCTTCCTTTTCATTGACACCTTTGTTCCACTTTGACTGGACAATTCACTTTTTTAGCAAAGAAAAATTTCTGAAAATATGGCATTAAACAGCCAGTATACCATTTTCCAGTACACCAATTAGTTATGCAATTAAAGTATTTATTATTGCAGTGGAAAACGGGTAAATGGAATGGCGTACAAAACTGATATCTAGTTTTACGAGTGGACACTGGCAATTTCAATCACTTGCCACTTTCCTAGCAAAATCGATATTCTAAGCCAGAGCAAAAAAAATAATCAAGTTTGTTAACCGGTTCTCGACAAGCTCCTGTACATATACATCGGCAGAATGGCACGGCTGGGCAAAGTAAAGTGTGTGTATATATACGTCACTTTGAAATTCCTGTTGTGCAGGCGCCGCCGGCATACGCGCACCCCTGCTGCGAGCTTCGTGCCCGCAGGACCCGCGGACTCGATGTCCGCCAGTGTCCCACAATCAGGTCACAGAGCTGCAGAACGGGGAGAGGCGCCATTACTAGTAAAAAAAAAAACAATAAAAATGCCATAAAACTATCCCCTATTTTGTAGACACTATAACATTTGCGCAAACTAATCAATATACGCTTATTGGGATTTTTTTCCCCAAAAATATGTAGAAGAATACGTATCGGCCTAAACTGTGGAAAAATATTTTTCTTTTTTTTTATAGCTTTTTTGGGGATATTTATTATAGTAAAAAATATTGTTTTTTTTTTTTCAAAATTTTTGTTTATAGCGCAAATAATAAAAACCGAAGAGGTAATCAAATGCCACCAAAAGAAAGATCTATTTGTGGGGGGGGGGGAGACATACATTTTGTTTGGGAGCCACGCCGCACGGCCGTGCAATTGTCAGTTAAGTCAACGCAGTGCTGAATTGCAAAAAGATGCTCTGGTCTTTGGCCAGCGAAATGGCCTGGGGCTTAAGTGGTTAATATTTACTAAAGTAGAATTCTAGGCCAAGAGTTACATTTCCAGTTGCAATACATATGATCCGGCACCCCTGCCCCGCACAGCCAGATGGTGAAATGCTTTCTATGTTACCTCTCTACCTCCAGCCTACTTATTGGACCATAAAATCTGCATCAGCACTTTCGTGTAATGCCCCGTACACACGATCACTTTTTGTGATGAAATAAAATTACATTTTTAAAAATGTCATTTAAAATGATCATGTGTGGGCAAAACATCGTTTTTTGTCTTCTGCAAAACGACCAAAAAAAATTAGAACATGCTTCAATTTTTTATGTCATTTTTTTTAAAATGTCATTTTTTGTGTCATAAAAAATGATCGTGTGTGGGCAAAAACGAAGTTTTAAACCCGCACATGCCCAGAAGCAAGTTATGAGACGGGAGGTAAAACTACCATTCATAATGGAGTAAGCACATTCATCACGCTGTAACAGACAAAAAAGCACGAATCGTCTTTCACTAACAAGTAACCAGCTAAAAGCAGCCTCAAGGCGAATAGAACTTCCTCTTTAGAGTGCCGTCGCTTTGTTTATTATTTTTCAAAAACGATGGTGTGTGGGCAACATCATTTTTAATCAAGTTGGAAAAATTTCGGGTTTTTTTCATGATGAAAAATTACATTTTTTTTCAAGACAAAAAGTGATCGTGTTTACGGGGCATAATAATCAGGGAAGCGTTTAACCACTTAACATCCGCCCGATGACGGTGGGCAGAATGCTCTATTGTTCCGACAGGACGTCATATGACGCGCACCCGTCGCGTCACTGGGAACACAGCGCGCGTGCCCGGCGATTGCCCAGTAACTGTGCAGGGACGTGGAGCTCTGTGTGTAAACACAGAGCTCCACGTCCTGTCAGGGAGAGAGGAGACCGATCTGTGTCTCTTGTACATAGGGACACAGATCGGTCACCTCCCCCAGTCACCCCCCTCCCCCCACAGTAAGAAAACACACAGGATACACATTTAACCCCTTCCCCGCCAGTCACATTTATACAGTAATCCATGCATATTTATAGCACTGTTCACTGTATAAATGTGAATGGTCCCAAAAATGTGTCAAAAGTGTCCAATGTGTCTGCTATAATGTCGCAGTCCCGAAAAAAAATGCAGATCGCCGCCATTCCTAGTAAAAAAAAAAAAATCATTATGTCCCCTATTTTGTAGGCAATATAACTTTTGCGCAAACCAGGTTATTGCGATTTTTTTTTTTTTTTTTTTTTACCAAAAATATGTAGAAGAATACGTATCGGCATAAACAGAAAAAAATATATATTTTTTTTAAAAAAATGTGATATTTATTATAGCAAAAAGTAAAAAATATTGTGTTTTTTTTTTTTGTTTGTTTTTTTGTAAATTGACGCTCTTTTTTTGTTTATAGCCCAAAAAATAAAAACCGCACAGGCGATCAAATACCACCAAAAGAAAGCTCTATTTGTGGGGAAAAAAAGGACATCGATTTTGTTTGGGAGCCACGTCGCATGACCGCGCAATTGTCAGTTAAAGAGACGCAGTGCCGGAAGCTAAAATTTTGTCTGGGCAGGAAGGGGGTGTAGGTGCACAGTAGACAAGTGGTTAAGGAAGATTTGTAGGTGAACCAGAAAATACTTTCTTGTACTTTATGTAGTGTGGCAGAGTTATGCGAAATTGTGAGAAGAATATTAAATAATTTGGCAGGTAAAACGGTAAACACGGACATGTTTCAAAAATATATTTTGCTAGCGTTCTTCTGATATGACTACTTTTGTTCCACAATGTTTACTTTAGAAAGGTCTGTATGCCATCACCTTACTTTACAGTGTCCAATTAGTCATAAGGATGAGGGTTATACAAGTCTCTAGGCCCCTGGCAGGGAAGAGAGAAGGTTTGCTATGGTTTATCATTAATACTGCCTGAACAATCTATCGTTGCAGGTTTATTTTGGAAAACTTTGTATTTGAAAAATATGTCCGCTATACATTGACTGTGTATCCTGTGGTTATTGTGGCTTTATCGGGATCTCTGGACAAAAACTTTAAAAATCCCTCTCCTGATGGAAATCACATCTATATAGGTAAGTCTGTACATTAGATGGTATAATATGGGGGGGGGCACAGGACCACCAATCATCCTTTTGCAAAAGTAAACTGTCTTGTATTCTCATAAAAATCAACAATCAAAACCGCTTTCTTCAGAAAACAAACAGTCTAAGACTCTGGTATAATGTAAATATAACATGTTCGCTCACTGCCACTATACCAATCCCACACCAGGGTTTAGGGGTTCCTGTCTGCTTATGGGTGACCGAAAAGGCCTCAGGAGATTAGAAAACAGCATCTCAGATGTCAGGCAACCCACACTTTCTCACATCTACTGTATGAACAAGTCTTCCGGACTTTCCAAACCGGAGAGGACTGAAATCAGTCCTCTCAGCTGGGGACGAGCTGTCCTTTTACACGGTCTTGAGTGGGCTGGAGTACAAATTAGTTAGTGTTTTGAAATACAGGAATGTTAATCATCTACACATCTTGCATTATGTCAAGGAAATGGCATAATCAATGCAAACTAAGCTGTCCATTCCTACTGGAATGGATTGCATTCTGATATGTGCCTTTTGAAATTCTAAATGTGTTATATGGAAATCTTTAATGCCGCATACACACCATCACTTTATGTGATGAAAAAAAACGACACTTTCTGTGAAGTAAAAAATGACGTTTTTGAAACTTCAATTTTCAAAGACGAAGTTGCCTACACACCATCGTTTTCTCACAATGTTCTTGCAAAGTGAGGTTACGTTCACCACGTTTTACCATTGAAGCTTGCTTCATAAGTAGCTTCTGGGCATGCGTGGATGAAAAAACATCTTACAAAACGACGTTTTTTGCTACACACGGTCAATTTCTGTGAAGTAAAAAGTGCACTTTTGAAAAACGACACATAAAATTGAAGCATGCTTCAATTTTTTTTGGTCGTTTTTTACAAGACATAAAACAACGTTTTCCCCCACACACAGTCAATTAAAGTGACGTTTTTAAAAACGTCATTTTTTTTTCATCACATAAAGTGATGGTGTGTACGCGGCATAAGTCTTGCAAAAATAAGTACAATATCTAATAAAAAAAATTGGAAAATAAATCAGTCCTCTCTCCCCCGACCGTTTTTCCGGGAACTCTTCACCCTGCATGGGTTATAACCCCCTGCGTAAATGTTCCTTAAACTCTTCCTTTAAGGGATCACAACCCAGATAGTGGGGAAATGTATCTTCCATCCAGGACCCATCCCTGGCATCCTGTACAATGGAAACACTATCTACAGTATATTGGTAAGTACTGATAGATTATATTATATTACAGGAAGGATTGAATAATAGTACATTGCAAAGTTCTTGGGAGTCGATTTATAAAAGTTTTTGCGCAACATTACCCAACTTTTACCCAGTATTCACATTTTTCAGTTCAGAAAATATGTGAATCTTGGCGGAAGTTGCGCACATCTTATGTGAAAACGTCTAATTGACCCCTTGGTAAAGAGGGATATGTTTAATGGAATCGGTCAAATGGCCATTTGTTGGGATCTACTGTACATCTTCACTCTCTAGAACTAAGGGCTACTAGCAAGTGGGTGGGATTTTACCAAAATGTCCAAGTATGCGAAGGATGCGAAGCACATTATAGCACACCTACCTGCCAAAAGGACACCTCCAGTGCTGCGATCTCCCTTGTTGCCAATGTTGACATCTTTAGCCTGTCTTCTTCTGGGTTCATATTCTTCAGCCATCTTGGTTGGCCAGCCAGCATGCACAGCTCAGTGTACTAACAAGATTTTTGAAAGGCAGAAAATTAGATTCTTATTGCAGAAGCATCTTCAATAATTAAAGGCCAACCTCCCCGCATTTTTTTTTAGTTCTGCTTGAAGTTGTTATATGAGCACATACTTAAAGCCCAACTCTGAGAGAAACTATCCCCTGCAGTGGGGCTGCTCCCACACTGCAAGGGCTAGCTGCTTGTTTAGGCTGGGGGGGGTTCTTTAACTTACCTGATCCTTCGCACCCTTGACATGCAGTGGACTTTCCTCTGGTGTCATCACATCCAGTGCAGGACTATGAACTTTGCATTAGTCTTGATGACATCAGAACCTTGGACTGCTGAAGTGTGGGGGAAAAGAAACAGTGGGAACAGGTCTAGTGGCATGGAGGAGCTAAAGATCAGGTAAGTAAGTATTCTTTAACAAGTCCCCTAGACCTAAACAAGGTTGTACTAACCCTGGCAGTGTGGGGATGTGCACATGCATATGAAGACTGCATTCAAGGGGCATGTGTATACATGTATGTCTAGAAGATGCCAGACTATGAATTTATGGATCTTGGATCATCAAACATCAATATTCTAACATCAGTAATTTTCTCATACTTCACTTCTATATACTTAAACTCTGATTCTGATGCAGGCTGTCCAGTTGTTTTGTATACATACAGCCTGTCTCAAAGTTATGTAGCTGGTTGATGGGCCTATGACCTAAGACCATTGAAAAGTCGGAATTGTTATTTATGTCTGTCTGTTTTTTTTTTTGTTTTTTTTTTGCAGCTGTGTTGCTGGCGGTGGCTTGTGCGGTGTTCATTGTACGTCTTGTGTTGGTCATATGGAGACATTTCAAGCAGCCATTGTACACCAGAACATCAAGCAAAACCACATTTCCTCTGGCCTAAAAGGAATGTAATATGTGATTTAAGACCTGAACATGCTGAAACAAATCGAGAACCAAGATCGCATGAGCCCCAACTATTAGCTTGTCTAAACTTTCAGATACTATCTGTAGATTTCCGGAGTAGTGTTCAAATTGGTAGCTGAAAGAAAATAAAACGGCTCTTAATCTTTGATACATAACGTCCAATATTAAACATTACCTCCTATTTATTCTTTGATATAACCTCTATAAATTCTGAATGTTCAGTTTCTGTAAATCTCCTTTTCGATTTACCAACACTAAGTAATCCTTTGTATTACTTGAGGCAGATCCTAGCAATACATAGATAATGGTGGCTCTGAAGGAAGTTGTACCATCAGTTTGTACAGTATATGGTCAGCTTAAGAGAATATAAATAAATATATATAGTAAAAGGGAATGCTATTGCTAGATCAATCTACACAGTAACATTTTGATTGTACAGCCCATCCACATTTATCACTAACCCTGTAATGTAAGGGTCATATAAATTAGATACAGTTAATTAAATAATATAATAATAAAAAAACATATTAAATATAACAATATTTTGTAGAATTCAATCAACAAAGTATGTGGTCAATTTAAAATATTACTTGAACAGTTGTTAAGAATTACATTCCTATGAATATGGGTGTCTTATATTTAAATGATAGATATCATTAATAACAATATGTAGTAGTGAAATTATAAAGCACTTTGTGAACATAAATGAATGTCCCTAATGCACTTTTTACCTAACCCTCTTAATCAAATATAAATAATATTGGCAGGCTCACACTTAGTTCAGCATGTGTGCCCAAGCTGGCTGTTATTTTATATTGATGAGTCTGACAAATGTGAGCTGAGGTGGGTCCAACAGGACCCCACAGGATGAAATTGCTGTCCAAATACAAATGCGTACAGGTCTATATTTTCTGTTACACGTGTAATCGGTGGGGAAGGGGGGCGGGGTCTTGGCTGGGGTGGAGGTCAAGGATGCTGAGAGTTAGGCTTTTTTTTTAACCGGTAATCCTTAAATGCACAAATATTCCAGTCTAGTCTAAAGCTTACTGTCTGCTATTCCAGCTATTCTGGAATTCCAGGTATAAAGATTGTATACATAGTTGCATTGGTCCAGCTTGGACCATTATTTATACCATACATGGCTGATGCTCTTGGAAGCTGTATACATTGCTACGCTAGTGATCTCCACTTACTTTCAGGTCCCTTGTTGAGCAGATGCCCTGTTGCATTCTGAACACAGGAGGTTAGCCGCTCATCATGGGCGCCATTCAAAGGATGCTTTGCATTTTTTAAGTTAATGCAACGTGCTCTCTAAATGGATGAGTTGAAGAGCATGATGTCACCACCTCACTTCTCTGCCTCTTTCAATCAGAGAACACCTTGCATTCATTCATAAAATTGAAAGCATTCTCTGAATGGTGCCCATGTGTTCTCAATGCAGCAGGCCAGGCACTCAATGTGAGATCCAAAAACAAGTGGAGACCACTGGAGTAGCGGTGTCTACTTCAGTGATTTACAACTTTCAAGAGCATCAGCCGTGTATGCTATAAATAATGGTCCTAGCTGGACCAATGTAACTATGTATAAAATCTTTAAACCTGGAATTCCTCTTTTAAGAACACTTCATGCTGGTTCTAATAGCAGGGGATTGGCCAGGTATGGCATATACAAGCTGGACCAATGTAACTTTGTGTAAGATATCCATACCTGGAATCTGGAATTCCTCTTTGTGTTTTTGTTTTTTGTGACCAGATTTCAATAATGAAGGACTAACGGTAGACAGTTGTAATATGTAGATTTTATTGTACAGTATTTAAAGGGAAATTAAAACCCAACTGAAGTCACTTAACTTTTTATGTATTTGTAGTCCTGTATGCCTGCATGTTATGATTTAGGCTTGTGAGTTTAGCCAGGAAATGTCTTAAAATACCCTTTTCTATCAGTAAAAATGCTGCTTTTTGCCCTGACACTCCAGTGCACGTTAGTTGTGGTCATATGCACTACTCTATGCACATTACACATCCCATATTCCATACTTCATCTCCGGAGTGAGCAAGAGAGAGACTACATTATTGCATTCTCTGGGACCAACCTAGTTACCCTCTAACAGAAAATTGGATCACAACAGCAAATTTTAAAAAAAATTTGATTTTTTGAGTTAAAGGGTAACTCCACTTTTGTGGGAAAAAAATTGTAAATATAAAAATATACAATTGCTACACCAGTCATATTGTAGATGAATGTTATTTGAAAAAAACAGTGGAGGTGTTCTGTACACAGATTGTGTATGTCATTTCCTGTTTGTGTGATTGGCTTACTGACTTTCCCAGAAGTCTGCACTAAGATACGAGTTTTCGGGCATCTCCTGCACCAAACATTTTTTGGTGAGATACTTTCAAAGGGAAGTCACTTTTAAACTAATTTAGATCCTGCAACTTTCCTCATTAGAAGCTGATTGATAATTATAAAGTCACTCCCATTCACATGCACTGTGCACATGGACATAGACAAACGTCTATTCCTTTAAAATAACAAAGAATAGAAATCTGCAAAAACAAGTTTGTTAAATCACTGCAATTTACATAGATCACCCAGAGGGGAATGCTTTTATTTTTCTCAATAAATGTGGAGTTACTCTTTAAGAATGCATATTTGAATAGAGTTTTTTAAAACCAGAGAAAGTGTCCCTTCAATATTTTCTTAGACATAGACCCAGAATAAGCACCCCGATTAAAAAAAATCAGAACTTTCTATACTTGTTCTGCGCCAATTTACTAAAGCTATTGGATCAGCATCACAACCAGGCAGCTAACTTTTTTTTTTTAGAAGCATGGTTATTAATGGCGGCGGGTATTTTATTCTTAGTACAGGTTTCCTTGAAGCCATAGTTACTAGGTATACGATTTGAATGATGATATGCCCGACAGGAGCTCAGATGCAAGTCATACTATAACATTGGCCTTCTGTCAATTTTACACTTAAAACTACATATTAAAGTTCCCCTTTAAAGGAGAAGTATGGGTTTCTTTTTTATTTTAGATTTATAATTACCTCGGTGAATGGAGCATCGGACCGATGTTCTCGGTGCACTGAGAACCGAGCCACCGAACATCGCCGCTGGCTCAGTTCTCACAGATCCCCGAGAGGAAAGAGGCTGACTGTCAGTCAGTCTCTTTCCTTCTCCACGCTCATTGGAGCGCTGAGCCGTGGAAGGGTGGGGAGATGCTGTCTCAGCGACTCGCTGAGATTTCCATTAATCAGGGCAGCTGGTGGATCCCGACTTGGGAAGTCGTGATGACGCGCTGCCCCGACTGATGGCAGTGCTGAAAACGGGTCACAGGAGTGCAAAATGAATTGCACTTCTGTGACCCAGAGGAGAAGCCCAGCCTAAAAAGCTCAGGCTGCTTTTACTGTCAAAAAGAAAAAGCTCAGGCTGGATTTCTCCTTTTTTAAAGAACTTTTCAATTTTCTACTAGAATTTACATAGAAAACCCAATCCACTGGTGTAAAAGCCTATTTAGAATCTCTTTGGAGCACAGCATATGTTGCCAATCAGCAGAATACTCCTTAAAAGTGTTACTTGAATGGATGTGTTCTCTCTTTTTTTTTTTTCATACATTGTTTACTGTTTTTGTATATATATCTTTTGATACTGCACTTGTTTAAATTTTTTATGAATCGGTTAAAAAAAATGTGGAAATATAATAATAAAACACTACCTTTAGTTTTGCCTATATGAGATTTGTTCCCTTTTATTTTTGTGGATTATTTATCATAATAGCCAAAGATGGTTATTAACCCCCTTCCCACCCAGCCCCAGCATCCCCTTAACAGGGTCTTTATGGCGAGGAAGGGGAACTGGGTGCTTGAGCATTATGATTGGCTGTCACAGTGGTTTTATGATTGGGAGCCAGAACCATCGGCTCCCAGTCATCAGTAAGAAATGAGACCTGTTTTTGACAGCTCAGACACTGTGCTGGGAGCATGTACATACTGAAAGCTTGTCCTAAAAATGTGAATGTTCGTGCAAATAAAAAAAAAAGTATCGTGAACAGTACTCAATTATTTTTGTTGCAAGTGCAATAATATAGCTATAGTTCCCTCAAGCATTAGAACGCAAAACTTAACTGCCAACCCATTTCAACAAGCCCTGAAACATTGTAAAGAAGTTCAGCCTCTGAACTGTCAACACAGCACTATTGATTTAAAGTGTAATTGGCTGGCCTGTGTTTCAGATGTGCTTCAAATACAGGAAAATAACAAATGTCTGCATGACACAGGCTTGTGAGGAGAAGGTAGTAAAATGATGTGTCTGGCACAAAGCACAGTGAAGTTACCAATAAATAAAAAAAATTGTGTCTTTTTTTTTTTATTGCAACATAACAAAACAAAAATAGGAACAAAGTATTTTTAAATAAAAAAATAAACATATGAGTGGAATGAAATTAACTAATGGTTAATAAGGGGTTAGACAGGTACATCTTTTGTTTTGGAATATATTTGTCTTACATTTGTAGACTTTCTGAAACTGCCATTATATACAGATGAATTGCACATAGGCAAAAAACAAACCCAATCCCCAAAAAATAACTTTACAATCACTTACTTTGGGTAACAGCAAGAAGTGTATATATACCAAAATAGTTCAGCAGGTCAGTGATATGCTACCCTATTTCTTCTGCCAGCCAGCTCGTTGGGACCCAACTGTTATGGTGGAGCTCTCAAGGTTATATTACTGTTGCAGGCACTGCCACTGTTTCTTTCAGATAACTCTGTCCCTCTTTTCTCAAGAGTAGTGCAGGATTGGCCTGCGGCCTTTACCCACTCTGTGTCAGCAGGGGATCTCCTTCTGCTTACTGGTAAACTGTACCTCAATCAGTGTCCTTATCATCTAGCTCCTCAATTAAAAAACAAGCCCAACCAGCATCCAGGGCATCCTGCAGTATTTTGAACAGGCTTCCAATTGTGTCTCTTTCACTCAGGTGCAGCGGTCCACTCGCAGCCCTAGTTTCTCTGCCAGTTGTGTTTTCCTTTCTCTCCTCTCTACCACAGTGCCGCTGGGAACTAAAGTATTTTCTTCTTAGAATCTAAACCCTGTTCAGTCTGTAGAAACTACACCTCCCATAGTCCTTCACACTTTTCTTCAGAATCTTTAGCAGTCAACATCCTCAATGTACCCCCTAGTGGATAGAGGGCTTAACATTGGTTACTCTATGTTCTGCAATAAGAGTCGTATCCTGTATCTGTGTAAATGTCTTCTCTGCTGCCAGACACAGAATCCTTTTTCTGTCAGTGTTGCAGACTGGGCTACACAATTAAACCTGAAGCCACTGTTTGTAGGCCTAAAGCTGAATTCCAGCAGTGGTTGAGGCCAGTTGGCCAACCCCTTGTAGAGTGTCTGCAGGAAACTAGAGAACGGGGTTGGGTATAAGACTATTCTGCACAAGGAGAGAACGTAGAAGTGGTCATTGTTCTAGGATGTTCCTCAGAGGTAAAGTTATATGCCATGTACACACGATCGGAATTTCCGACAACAAAACCGTGGATTTTATTTCTGAAGGAATATTGGCTCAAACTTGTGTTGCATACTCATGGTCACACAAATGTTGTCTGAAATTCCGACCGTCAAGAACGCGTGATGTACAACACTATGATGAGCCCAGAAAATGAAGTTCAGTGATTTCAAGCATGCGTAGGATTTTTGTGCGTCGGAATTGCATACAGATGATCGGAATTTCTGACAAGAACTTTTGCCGTCGGAAAAATTGAGAACCAGCTCTCAAACATTTGTTGTCGGAAATTCCGACAGCAAATGTCCAATAGACCGTACACACGGTCAGAATATGCGACCAAAAGCTCACATCGAACATTTGTTGTCGGAAATTCCAATCGTGTGTACGCGGCATTACACTGGATGACTGCACAGTATGGAAGAAATGCACAAAGCAGATGTTACATGCTTCATACAGAAGCAAAACTTGCATACTTCTTATCGACGATAATTGCCTATACCAGCTTTAATTCATAAAGGAACATCTGTCCCGATGTGATCTTCAGACTGTCTGGGCAACTATGAAGGCAAGTTGCCCAGATATGGGCAACTCTTATGAATTGGCCTGACCCTGCACTCATAATCGTCTCCTGCTTGCATTTGTATCCCAAATATGCAGAATCTGAAGTTTTCTTCTGCAGAGTTGTCATGTTTTTACTTTTCAGTTTTGAATACAAGATAATGTTTGAAAGCACTGTGTATGTTTCATTGCAGACCTTCTGTGTTTACTGTGACATAAGGCAGTGGGACATGTGGCACATCAGAACAATTATGAAATTAATGTAGGCTGCTTGGGGGCGAGGCGGAGTGGGATGGCAGCGGTGCTTCATTCTGCTGCTTGATTCATCCCCAAATGTAACGTATTAGTCAGCAGGGCTTTCATGATACTACATTTTTAAATATTCATTCTTTTATGGCTTATTTGTTTAATGCAGATTTATTTGTTAAGAGAATCATGCTCATCTGATGTTTAACTCATGATTTTAGTTGAATGGGTTTTGTATCCAGGTTACTGCTGTGTGCAGGCTACTCTGCACACCTGATTAAAGAGAGAAAGAAAAAACTACCACTAAGAAATTATTGCTGATGATGGATATGCAGCAGCTCACCAGTTACATGAAGTTTGTCAGTGGCAATAGTTAAAGGTAAATAAATATCTGCAGTGTAAATCAGTAGCCATCACTGTTTCATTTCACTGCTAAAGGCACCAGAAAAGGGGTAAGTGTGCTGCTGTATTAGGGTGCAGGTTAAAGTAATATTAAATGCTCTATTTATTTTATTTATTTATTTTTGCTAAAACTTTAGAAGTCCCCCTCCGGTACTGTCTGCTCCTCTTTCCTCCAGGTGCCTCTATAGCAAGCTAAATTCTTTGGGGGCATCATTGCGCACATGTTCCTGAGCCAGGTTGTGTGTGTCCATAGACACACAGCACTGGTAAGCCACGCTCCCTTCTCATGGGAGTTTGACTGACAGCAGAGAGAGCCATAGGCTTATTGTTTATTGTGAGACCCAGAAGTAAAGGAACAGTGCTGCAACCAGGACAGTGCAGGATTGGTGGCAGCACTCAAGAAAATGTTTAGGGATGGGGCGGCTAGAATAGGTAGTCTGGTGTTTTACCTTTAATGTATAGAATACATTAAAATAGAAGTATGGCTAAAGTTTTTTTTGACCATACTTCTCTCGCAGATACCACTGGGAGCCTGATCTAATGAGCGCTGGAGATCCAGTGAATCCCACTGACAGGACAGAGCTCTGTATTGTTTACATTCACAGAGCTCTGTCCTGTCATCCTCTTTGCAGGTGCTGGCAGTCAATCATTGGCTGAGACTGACTAATCACAGCACAGCGGCTGCGCACATGCTGGATCGCGTACTAGATACTTGATCAAGCGCAGGAGAGAAGCTCTGCCACCCTACTCCTATGTGAGGTGGTTGGCCAACGGTTAAGGTGAAACACATTTTGAGTTTAGAACCATTTAAAGAATTACGTTTTCATGTTACGGGTTAGTGTTAAGTATTAGAGAGCAGTTAAGGGTACATTTTAGGGGTCAGGTTGGGTGTTAGGGACAGCTTAACAATTCAGATTCAAATTCATATTCAGAATACTTGGGATATGCCAGAGGTTTAGGACACATAGACAATCAACCAGACCTCTAAACAGTCCTGGATTTCCATTATACCTTGCATAAGTCCTGTTATTATAATCACCGTAGCAGGGTTCTTTGAGGATCTCAAACAAATGTAATGAAGTTAGTTGAGGGAAAGGGTCCCCGTTACACCATAAGGCTCTGTTCACACCGCTGCCGCATTCGTCACACAGCAGGTGTCCGAGGCGTGCTGGTTCACTGTTTCAGGTCCAATTTCAGCCTGAATTTTGGGCTGAAATCAAACCTGAAATGCACCAAAAAAGGCACACGTTTTTCCTGCACACCGCACTGGACCCGCTGGGGAGATATGTGAACTGGCTCCATAGAGAGCCAGTCCCATTCTCCTGCTATGAGAATTGGATGCAGAGAAAACACGCATTCAATTCGAATAGGTGTGAACTGAGCCTTAAGTTTTGCTTCTGGATGCTTTAATCAGCACAGTAGCACCCTTCTTCTCAAGCCTTGCATAAGTCACTATTGTAGCACAATTTGTAAGCAAATTTAGTTATGGTAGCTCCTTTGTAAGTGGAGCAGGGGTTGAATACTTAGGGCTGTTCAGTGTCTCAAAAGCTGATGTTCTGCTACTTCCCTCTGGCTTCTAGAGACTTCTAGAAGTATAGTGGGAGGGAGAGCAGAACATGCAGTCTGAATATTTATGGGACTCCAACCAATTCCTGGGGAGGTATGCCCAGAAGGTGTGGGAAGAACCCATAGATATTCTGAGGCCTGGCAGCAGGAAACAGAGTTCCTGGATCCAGTCCTTCAGGAGGAAAAACCTGTACAGGTTTCTGTTTTCTGTAAAGTGGAAGTTTGAGGAGCCTTTGAAATATTGAGGTCCCAGCTAGGCTTAGATGGGAGCATACCAAAGAGAGCTTGGTCCAGAGACTGCACAGAGCCAGAGGAGAGTTGGTGGGATAAAGACCAACTATTCTGAGTGAGTCATTGATCCTGCTATGTAAACAGTAAAATAAATCAGCGCAATAAAAACCCTAACAGCAGCTGAACACAATTCAAAGGGTCAAAAATATCAAATCCCATACATCAACAGATTAGAAGGCAGTGCAGCGCAATAAACACACATAACAATTACAAATAAAATACTACAAAGTGCATAACAATTTATAAAATTCATAAAATGCACAAAGTTCATAGAATTGACAAGTGACAGAGCACTGAAAGTGTCTGATGAGTGTTTCTATGCGTATACATATGGTGATTCTGTGATGACCTCCACCAATAAAGATGCTAGCAGCTCACCTCAATGTGTGGACCCCTGACTTAACAGATAGGTCGCAGAAGCTTTGCAGAATCACCATATGTTTTACGCATAGAAATACTCATTGGACACGTTCGGTGCTCATGTGCTCTGTCACTTATCAACTATATAAATTCTATGAAATTTGTGAATTTTAAAAATGTTTATGCACTTTGTAGGTTTTTTTTTTATTGTTATGTGTGTCTATTGCGCTGCACTGCCTTCTAATCCATTGATCCTGCTATACAGAGGATAAATGACTGTGGAGTAGTTTGATCTCACAAGCAAGTGCAGTACAGCCAGGAGCTGTGCAAAACAGAAGAAAACATTATTTTAAAATTGTGCAATGAATCACTGAAAGGCTAAATACAATTTCTTGAAAAATTAAACATTAAGCTGTGTCAGTCTCTTCCCACGATTACATTGCAATGAAAAGCTCACTGTCATTACTGATGCCTAATGTACAGCTGAATAATTAATGCAAGCTGAAGGCTCAGTGCTATGTAGTGGATTTATTCAATTTGCTAGTATGGTTCTGTCAAGCTAATTACTGAAATTCTGCCAAACAGCTGGTGTATATCTGTTGTAAAGAAGTGAAACATGTTCCAGGAGCAAGATCAAATTTTCAAGATTTCTAATGGAGAAAATGCTGAGGTTTGTAAATGTGTGTCCTGTGACTGTCATAAAGAAAGATAATCCATTCAAAATCCATTTTATATTCTAATGGAGATATTCAAGGTCATCTAATCTTGTGCCCCTCGCTTGTACTGTGTTCTATACTATTTAAGGAAGGGATGAGCCCAAGGTTTGGTTTGAACACAAGTTCAGACTGAAGATTGGCTGTGGTTTGGTGGAAGCGAAATGTCAGTATGGGGAGTTTTTAATAACCCGTGACTTTACGGGTCCCTGTCATTTACATCCCCAGCCATAAAAGCAAGGAGGCAGACATAGTTTAAAACAAGAATTTAAAAAAGGAAATAAAGGCTGGGGTTCCCCTAATTTTTCATACCAGACACTTTGAGTCTGGTATAAATTTTAAAAGGGTACCCCAAGCAAAAAACAAATAATAGAAATAAAGTAGGTTGCATAGGAAATTCACACCAGAATCCTTCAGGTCTGATACAGATTTTAAATTAGATGTTATAAAAAAAATGTGTGGGGTAGCCCTAAATATTCATACGAGACCCTTAATCTGAGCATGAGGCCTGGCTAGCCAGGAAAGGAGGGAATGAGAAGGCACCCCCCTGATCTATTTGGTAGGATACAAGAGCCTATTCCCCAAAACCCTGACCAGTGGTTGTGGGGGTCTGTGGGTAGGGGGTTTATCAGAATCTGGAAGCCCCCTTTAACAATAATGGGGTATACATATACTGCCCCCCTCCCCAATGTAAATGACTATTGGATACATAGAACCCCTACTTTTTTGAAAAGAGAAGGAACCTAGAAATAAAGAGATTTATATTATCGTCCTTTTATAAAAAATAAACAAAATCCCCAAAAATGTCCCTCATTTTAAATCCAACTTTTCAGTGTGTGCTCATCCTTTCCGAGCTAGCTAGCTAGCTAGCTGCATGCTCAAGTTAGGGTCTTGTATGGATTTTTAGGGGGACCCCAATCATTTTTTTGTTTTGCATAAGATCCCACTTAAAGTTGAGGGGAAGAGGCCCTTGTCCTCATTAAATTGGGTACAAGATGCTTTAGTAGCATGGTATCCCCCCATGTTGAGAACACATGGTCTTGTCTGGTATTGTTTGGGATACATGATTGGTTTAAGGATCTGGTATTGATTTTCAGAGAGAACCCCCACACTTAAATTTTTTTGTTTTTATCTCATATTTTTTTACTTGTAGCCTCCCACCAAGTGGGTACATTATTACTGTCTGGTGACTCCAAATTGGCCCTTCGAATAATCTAGTGACACCAAGAAACATATTCATTCTTTAGCCTTCACGACCTGGTTGACTATGGAGAAAACTCCATCACTTTGCAAAAGATTTCACTCATTATTCCCACCCCCATAAATCCCTCCCTTGGTGGCCTCAGTTTCTATTATTACAGTTCCTTGGTCTGACCACGATCCTATATTGGTAACCAATCAATCGTTATTGTGTAAGCCAACATATTCTCCTTGGGAGATGAATGACTCTTTACTTTCCATAGCTTCTATTCAGGCAGATTTGATGAAGATATATACTGAATAATTCACTCTTAGTTCAGGCATGGTTTATTTTCCTATTACATTATCGGAAGCCTAATATCAGTCATGAGAGGCAATATTATATTAATATTAATTAATATTATAAATCATCACCCACTTTTGCTAAAAGTAAGGCTTTGAACCAAGCAAGTACTGAGTTGGACCTCTGCCTTACAGTCTCGGCTGAGAAAACACTCCATTGGTTTCGCCAAAAATGGTATTTCAAGGCAAATAAGCCTGGTACGATGCTTGCTAATAGACTGAACGCGTTCACCCCTACATATTCTGTGATCACACTATGCACCAACGCTGTATCCTGGCCTAGGCCGACAAAGCCCAGGCCTAGGGCAGCACTTTGCAGGTGAGCAGCATGGAAAGAGTCTCTGCCGGCTTGCGCTATACTGTTAGTGTAGCGCTAGTCTTATGGGGCGGACGGGCTGGGAGACAAATTAGTCCACATAAAGCGGCCACACTACTTCTGGTATGCTGGCGGACAGCATTCCGCAACTGTGGGGGGGCGGCGCCGCTTCTAATTTTGACTGTCCTATCATCCTGGACCATAAACCTTCATCACTGTGCTATATGTCTTCTGCTGTACCATTGGCATGGTTATATCTTCTTAGTCCTCTCCAAAAAATTATCAAAAATTTGTGCTTAAAGTAGAACTATAGGCAACACTTTTTTTTTCATTTTGGATAGAGTAAGGGATGGTTATGGCCCCTGTCAGTTTATTTTTTACTATCCCTGTCCCATTGCAGAGATTTCCCTTCACTTCCTGCCCCATATCCAAACAGGAAGTGAGAGGAAATCTCTGCAAATTAAGGGAATACATTACCCCCCCAGGCCCTCAGAACTAGTGTCCCCAATGGAAAATTTCAGGATGGGTCTTAAACAGCAATGGGTGTGGCCTTGACAGGAAGGGGTGGATCATATTTAAATAAGGGGGTGCACAAGTTTAGTCAGGCCTAGGGCAGCACAAAACCTAAATACACTACTGCTATGCACCAGACATAATTTGCGTACCAGTAATCCAGTCTGAGTCCTAGATAAGTTTAGGCACCATATTACTTCTTCTTTATACGCTGATTCTACACAGGTAGATGTCCCCAGTCTTGAGAGCTTCCTGGAACAATTACCACTTGTTAAACTAACTGCGACGCATAGAGAACTCTTGGACTGATATATAACAGTTCTGGAAATTCTCCATACCATTAAAGATATTAAGCTTTAAAGATGTCAGAGCCCTGACATCTATAAGGCCCTCTATTATAAGAAGCTGGCAGATGGTGTTGCACCTCACTTAGCAACCCTATTTAAGTCACTTAAGTGAGGAGGCTCTTTTTCTTCTCTCCTCTTGGCGGCTAAGCCGATCGTCCCTAAGCCCGATAAGGATCCTCATTGCTGGGCTAACTACAGACCTATTTCCTCAATACATTTTGACATGAAACTCCTCATGAAAATCTAGGCCAATAGACTTACCGTAATTCTTTTCTATCCTATCTTATTAAGAAAAAACAAGTTAGCTTTGTTTCAAAACTTCAAGTAAGTGATAGTATTAGGAGGATTTAATTCATATTGCTCCCCAACATTGTAGGGAGATGATACTCTTGTCACTTGACATTACTAAAGCATTTAATACCCTATCTTGGTCTTAGCTCATTACAGTGTTGCGCCATTTGGGCTTTGGACCATCCTTCATGCAGTGGATAGCAGCATTGAACAGTTCTCAGGCTAAATTGAAATACTATGGATTTGAGTCTTCTACCTTACCCATTTGATCTAGGCTACCCCCTGGATTTAGCTGGGTCCTCCCATTAAATGTCTTACCTCACCCCGTCTCTCTTTACGAAACCTCTTCAAACACTTGGATACTTTTGCTTCCTTTTCTGGATTGCGAGTAAATCCATCAAGAGTGATTTCTGTATCTCTATCCACTCAAGTACACCCTGAAACTTTCCTTTTCAGGTCAACTACCCCACCATACTTGGACATCCAACTGAACCCCTCCTATGACACTGTACATCAGACAAAATTATAAGACTCTTAAAGTCATTTTCCTTTATCATGATTTAGGATTAATGCTGTCAAGATGATATACCTTCCAAAACTTGTATGTGCTTTTAGAGTTCTACCTGTTAAGTACAAGAAGAGGTTGATCGCACCCCAATCTTCAGAGAAATGCAAGCTTTATTAAATAACATCAAGATAATACAGACATCACAGACCCAAAATACAATATAACAGCATGATGGTTAACGTGTTTCATGCAGAATGTGCTTAGTCAGTTATGCCAAAAGGTTTTGCCTAGGGATACACTTTAATAATCTTTTTTATCAGTTTTAATCCTGCATTGATAGCATAACCATTTTACTGTTGCCTGAAATTGCTGTTTAGCTAATACTGACTATACATAAAGCAATAATTAACCACTTAACCCCCGGACCATATTGCTGGTCAAAGACCAGAGTACTTTTTGCGATTCGGCACTGCGTCGCTTTAACTGACAATTGTGTGGTCGTGCGACGTGGCTCCCAAACAAAATTGTCGTCCTTTTTTTCCCACAAATAGAGCTTTCTTTTGGTGGTATTTGATCACCTCTGATGTTTTTATTTTTTGCGCTATAAACAATAAAAGAGCGACAATTTTGAAAAAAAGTGATCAGTGCTATAAAAATGCACTGATTACTGTGTAAATGTCACTGGCAGGGAAGGGGTTATCACTAGGGGGGGATCAATGGGTTAAATGTACGTTCTAACTGTATGGGGATTACAAGGTGAGGAGCATAGGCGTGCGCACAGGGTGTGCCAGTGTGCCCAGGCACACCCTAATCACTCCCTGTAGTGCAGATTCCCCCTGCTGCCCAGTGTCCCCTCCCACAGCATGGCTGGCTTGCCTCCTCTCCCATTGGCTACTGCAGTGGGCACACAGATGATATTTCAGGATGAGTGGGGGAAGAGGTAATGTAATTTCTTGGCCCCTTCCCTTTCTGAATGAACACAGTGAGAGATTCGTACCGTGTTTTTCAGCTTTCAGATGCACACCCTAATGCAACAGGCTGCGCACACCTATGGTGAGGAGACATATCGTTGTTCCTACTTAGTAGGAACAAACTTCATGTCTCCTCTGCCCTGACAGCACAGGGATTTGTGTGTTTACACATGCTCGCCCTCTGCTGGCCCTGGTGCGCGTGATCGTTCATGGCCGGCGGCGATCATGCCCGCTGGCCACGTGCATTGGGTCCTCGGTGCTGCTTTTCCTTTCACTGTACAGTCAGAGGCTGGGGTGGGTCCAGGATGGACTCAGAGGAAGCGGGTTGAATAATGCTGGTCATCAGACTAAGGGCATCTTGCAGCAGATCAATGTACTATATTGAAACTCCTGGACATAAAGGAAAAAATCGCAGAAAAAACTTGGTTTGGTATTTCATATTTTTAATGATCTATTCATTTTTATATATTTTTTTGTTTTTGTTACTGGAGTTCTGCTTTAACCCTTTCGCTGCCAGGTCTGTACGTCATGCAGACCTAATAGCGGGGAGTTATACACACAATCCAGAGGCTGCAGCATGTGAAACAGGCAGGCAGACTCCTGCCTGTGAGGTAAGAACATTTGTGCAGCTCCGCTACCGCCCAATCGCTCGCGCACACCCCTGTACTGGTGCCCCGCCCTCTGCTGCTGCGCCCCACAATGTTTACCGGGCTCCGCTTGCCCATCAGCGAGCCCGGGATCTCCATGGCTGGTGCCGGCAGGTAGAGGGGAAGGAGAAGAGCTGACACATGTCCGCTCTACTCCCCTTATTTGTGTGACCCGGAAAGCTACGTCTCTGACATCACTTCCGGATACAGCTCTCGGTGTCCCCGGGTCTCGTTTTGCTGGGAAAGAATGTTTTGCAATGTGATCTGCACACAGGGGACATGCAGGGTCTTTTAGATCCTGTATATCACAATAAAGAGAACCTGTCACCTAAAATCATCACATAGGGAACTGTTTGTCCCCTTTGTGATGAAAAACAAAAGTTAAAGGGGTTGTAAAGGAAAAAAAATGTTTTCCCTAAATAGCTTCCTTTACCTGTGCAGTCCTCCTTCACTTACCTCATCCTTCTATTTTGCTTTTAAATGTCCTTATTTCTTCTGAGAAATGCTCACTTCCTGTTTTTCTGTCTGTAACTCACCACCATAATGCAAGGCTTTCTACCTGGTGTGGAGAAAGCCTCTTGAGGGGGAGGGGCGAGCAGGCAAGTCAGGACACTCTCTACTTTGCAGATAGAGAAAGGAGCTGTGTGTGTTAGTGGGCGTCCTGACACTTCTGCTCGCCCCCTCCCCCCTCAAGAAACGTTCTCCACACCAGGATGAAAGCCTTGCATTACGGTGTGTAGTTACAGACTGAAGAACAGGAAATGAGGATTTCTCAGAAGAAATAAAGACATTTAAAAGCAAAATGGAAGGATGAGGTAAGTGAAAGAGGACTGCACTAAGGTAAAGGAAGCTATTTAGGGAAAAAATGTTTTTCCTTTACAACTCCTTTAAGTAAAAAAAAGAAATATATTTGTTTTGCAAAAAAAATAAAGTTACACCCAAGCACATAAAATTCCCCCCCTAAAACAATTTTGAGGCACCCCCACCCCCACATATACACACACACAAACATAAACGCATGCATCGGGACGCCTACACGTGAAAACGTTGATTGCGATACACATGGTACATATCGTCACGCACGCCGGAGTGAGAGCAATCATTCTAACACCAGACCTCCTCCGTACCACTAAACTGATACCTATAGGGGGCTTTTGAAGTGTCGCCTATAGAAAATATAGGGTACTGAAGTTTGACGCCATTTCACGGGCGCACAAAAATTTAAGGTTTGACATGTTGGATATCTATTTACTTTGTGAAACTTTCTTTTATATTTTACTCCAAATTTCGGTAATTTATTGCATTTGTTTGCCCCAATATTCACGTTAGTGTGATTTTTACAGAAATGTTGCAACTACCACTATTTTATTCTCTAGTGTATCTGCTTTCAGAAAATATATAATATTTGTGTGTTGTGTGTAATCTTCAGCCCTAAAATGATTTTTTAAAGAGGAACTAAACCCTGATGGGTGTTACTTTCTCTTTGTTTCCCTGCAAAGGTAAAGCATAATGGGCTACTATGCATCTCATAGTAGCCCTTTATATGACACTTACCTGCAGGAGAAGCCCGCGATGTCACTGTCTTCCTTGCTAGTAGTGAGCATCCATTCTTCACCCCTCTTCCTTCCGGGGCCGCGAACTCCGGCTCTGTGACTGACCGGAGTCACGTGACGTCGCGCAACGTCGCGTGACATCACTCCCGCGCATGCGTGCAGGAGCAGCCTTTAATGGCATGACCCTAGATAGAAACGGCACAGCGTGCCCTTTTCCTAACTAACTTCAAGAACCTACAGGTAAGCCTTAATCTAGGCTTACCTGTAGGTTAAAGTGGTTGTAAAGGGTTTACAACCACTTTAAACATGTGTGCAAAAAAACGGAAACATGGCTCTAGTAAGATATACAGAGAAGAAGCAGATAACACATCATAAAAGAGAATGCAGAGAGAAATTATCATTTATTTTATATTAAATATAATTTAAGCAGACAAACTGACAGCTGCTCTCTTTGAATGCTATATTATGCTATCTTTATTGTATTTTCATCGTCTAAATGCTGCCATTTTCCAGCCAAGATACAGAAGTTGTAATTCAACTATTATCCAGCAGATGTCAGTGCTAAAATGCATATGATATACTCATACTTTTAACCAAATACTATACCATATAAAAAGGGCAATGAATACTGTTAAAACCTGTTCATCAGGGACATAGAAAGTGAAAATTACATGTTTATAGTCAAAATGTAAAATCATATATTAATTTTCACATCAAATTTTAATTATTTCTAGCCCAGGCATGTCCTAATAATCAAGATGTATTTAAGATTAGAGTAGGGGAGGGTTTTAACCCCTCTCAGTTTTTCTTTCGCCATCTGTCACCCATTGCGGAGATTTTCCTTCACTTTCTGTCCCATAGCCAAACAGGCAGTGAGAGGAAATCCCTGCAAATTAAGGTCACCCTAGTGTCCCCATTTGAAGATTTCCCCTTATTACTTTTCTGGGGGGCAACCCAAAATTTTGAATTTTCTTTTACTTTCACAATGATAATGGTAAACAGTACAACTAGAGAGGGCAAATCCCCCTAACAGGGGCACAGACAGCAATAAAAACTGACAAGCATTCTAATCCTTCTCCACCTCATTACCAGATGGTAATTGGTTATCCTTTGATTGGCTTCAAGCCAGGGGCGTTGCTAGGTGCCAAAAAGACCAGGGGCTTCAGCCCGAAGCCAAGCCGGCACCGGGGGGGGGGGTTCGGGCGCGGTCGGTGGAGTGGCGTGGGGTGACCTACCTGACACACATACCCTGACCTACGTGTGTGTGTGTGGACCGGACCTGTCCTGCATACACTGACCTGACCCACTGACCTGACCTAAATACACTGACTTGTCCTGCATACACTGACCTGTTCTGCATACACTGACCTGACTCACTGACCTGACCCACTGACCTGACCTGTCTCACTGACCTGACCCACTGACCTGACCCACTGACATGACCTGACTCACTGACCTGACTCACTGACCTGACCTGACTCACTGACCTGACTCACTGACCTGACCTGACTCACTGACCTGACCCACTGACCTGACTCACTGATCTGACCCACTGACCTGACCCACTGACCTGACCCACTGACCTGACTCACTGATATGACCCACTGACCTGACCCACTGACCTGACCCACTGACTTGACCCCCTGACCTGACTCACTGACCTGACCCACTGACCTGACCCCCTGACCTGACTCACTGACCTGACTCGCTGACCGGACCTCCTATGGGCTCCTATGTGGCTATTCTGTGAGATTCCCTCTGAGCTGGAGACTACTCACAAATTCCAAATACATTTTTACACTCAATATCCAATAATATCGACCAGCAGTGTATATCATATCTGCTGTTTTTAGTATTTACCCCCTCATGCAATTATTTCTCCTGCTAGTTGTTTAATGCAGTGATTTTATATAAATACAATCAAAACCGGTGTTGTCCAGCAGGTGTCACTGTTGTTACCAGATGTTTTTGACGACTTGGCGGTGTGGGGCCTATGTGCTTTTGTGATGGGACCTGCTATGTCTGTCCTTGTCTTGCGGGCGGACCGATGGGATGTTCGAACCCCGCTTCTCCTTTGGAGCGGTCCGCTCGTGTTATCTAATACGTACTTTCGCGTCCATGGAGACCGGGCAGTGCCGCACGTTGCTATGCCATGACGTGGCACGCACGGCCCCGCCCCTCCCTAGCTATTTCCGAGTACGGCCGAGTACTCGGCCGTACTCGGTGCTGGCGGAACTCGGCCACCTTCGGCATCAGGTCCTGACTCCCAGACGCTGGGCTCGGGGCTAACAATGTTATCGGATGCGGCATAGACTTGGGGCTTTTCGGGGACCTATTCGGGCCTCCAGTCCCCCAAGCCACACCCTAACGACGCCCCTGCTTCAAGCTGAGGTTCTTTCCTGGTCACCACAATGCAGTAAGACATGTTTTCGGAAATTGGCCAAGGTTTTGTGCGCCTCTTCACTCACCTCCCTGCCAGAGGAGCACTGCGAATTTGGTGATGTCTTTGATAAAGGTCATGCAGGTAGTTGGCCCCCACTCCAGTCGTATGATTGCACAATTGGCCTTCAGTCTGGTGCCATGCCTCCTCATGGTTGGATTTATCCTTTGTCAGTCTCAGAGGATAAAGCCATGGAGGACTATGTTGTCGATGCACTCTCGAGGTTTCATCTGCAAATCCTTGTCTCCTGTTGGTGCTGGCTTCTTCTGAGTGGAGAACGGAGACCTTGTATCGATTATAAGGATCTCAATTGCATCACTATTAAGAACGCATATCCGATTTATTTGATTACAGAATTATTTGACCGCCTTAAGGGAGCAGTTTTCACAGCTCGATCTGAGAGGGGCATACAATCTTGTGAGGATCAAGGAGGGTGACGAATGGAAAACTGCGCTGAATACTAGGACACAACATTACGAGTACCTCGTAATGCTGTTTGGTCTTTGCAACGCTCCTGCACTTTTTCAGGAATTCATCAATGATGTCCTCCGAGATATGTTACAGCAATGTGTGGTAGTTTATCTTGACAACATTCTCATATATTCTAATTTCCTAGAGAGCCACCACACAGATGTCTCCCCTGTGCTACAGAGGCTGAGAGATAATAGCCTGTATTGCATGCTGGAAAAGAGCGAGTTAACGGGTTACATTTCTGGGTTATGTAATTTCTACTGTTGTTTTTTCAATGGACCCAGAGAAACTATCTACAGTTCTACAGTGGCCTCGACCCATAGGTCTACGTCCGCTACAATGTTTTCTTGGCTTTGCCAATTATTATCGGAAATTTAATCGTAATTTATCGTCTCTGGTCAAACTCTTGACTGAAATGACCAGAAAGAACGGTAACTCACAGAATTGGTCTCCGGATTCCATTAAAGCCTTTGAGTCTCTCAAGGCTACCTTTGTTTCAGCTCCTGTGTTGGCATATCCTGATCCTATGTTACCCTTCATTCTTGAGGTTGATGCATCAGAGACTGGAGTTGGTGCCCTTCTGTCTCAACGTCCTACCTCTGAGAGCGCTATGCAACCTTATGGCTACTTATCCTTCTAACATGCGTATTCAGAATGTATTTCATGTCTCCTTTTTAAAACCCTTGGTGTGTAGCCGCTTCACCACCTCGGTACCACGTCCTCGCCCAGGTTCAGGTTGAGAACCATGAGGAGTATGAGATACAATCAATCATTGACTCCCGTACATTCCGTGACGCATACAGTACCTGGTTCATTGGAAAGGGTACGGTCTCGAGGAGCTCTCTTGGGTAGTATTCTCGGACGTACATGCTCCTGTCCTCCTCCGTGCTTTCCATAGACGTTTTCCCCTCAAACCTGGTGGCCCTCCGAGGGGGAGGGGTCGTCGATGAGGGGTTACTGTCAGGGATGGACTCAGCCCTCTCTTCTCAGTGCTCAGCTGTTAGTTAATTGCCAGCACTCATTGCTTCACAGTGCCTCACCTTGTGATCATTTCCTGCTCGTCAGCCAGCCCCTTCTGGCTATTTAAACTGCCTGGTTAATTTTTCCCATGCCTTCGCCTTGATCAACATATCTGAAGATTCTCTGCTGTGTTCCTGTTAAAGACTTGCCTGGCTGACTTCCCTTCTGGTTCCTGATCCTGTTTGCTGTCTCCGACTACGCTGATCTCTGGCTTCCTGATTTACTAGCTTGCACTGACTACCCACTTTGATTGCCGAACCCTGGCTATTTTTTAACTATGTTTACTATTTGTACCAGTTTTACCACTATATTAAAATGTGTGTTTTTTCTGCATTTTCTATCTCTGTCTGATTCATGGTTCCTGACACTTTGGCAGGTGCCTATGCTAATCCCAGCTATTAAAAGGAGAACAAATACTATTAGACCTTTTATAATTTTAAGGTGAGTGGCCATCTGTTTGCCTTTGGTTGTACAGATTCTTATTTGCACATTGGGGTTCATGAAGTTTTTCTCACCCTGTTTGGTATGGACTGTCATGTTTATGGACTATTTCAAATTGTTTTACATTGTAAATAAATATGCAGAATTTTAGATTTTAATTTTTATCACATACCAACACATTACAATTGTATATATTCTTGGAATTATTTTGAGCTTTCAGGATCGGGATTACACTGAGTGATTGTTAGTGTGGCACTTTGGTAGTATATTTCTATGAAAGAAGGTTAACTGGGCAGCACAGTAGCTAAGCGGTTAGCACATCCACCTAGTGCCAACCACAGCACTACCTGCCTGGATGCTGCATGTTTTCTCTCTGTCTGCGTAGGTTTCCTCCCACACTCCAAAGACATGCTGGGAGGTTTATTGGCTCCTGTCTAAATTGGCCCAATTATGTGTATATATGAATATAAATTGGGGGCCTTAGATTGTAAGCTCCTTGAGGGCAGGGACTGATGTGAATGTACAATATATGTGTAAAGCGCTGCATAAATTGACAGCCCTATACCTGTATCTGTACTAGCAATAAATAAATACCTGTGTGTGCCGCAGTTAATTTCTTATCACATTGTTTCATAAACAAATAGGTAGGTGTGGGGGGTTTGGTGTATTGACTTTAAATAATAACAATATAACTTACATGTATCAGTTTACTTTTGCAATGGCCCCCCAGCCACACTGACACACTTCCTGTTCTATATGTTCACACTGTACTTCCAGAACCTATGCAGTCCCACAGGATTCCCCTCTACCTATTTGCTCCTGCTTTGTACTACAACTGAAATAGCAGAATTCCACGTGCCACACACACACAGGTGACCTGAGAAGGACACACAGAGCAACAGTCACACCTCTCCTCCTCCACATTAGTGATTGACAGCGACTCTGTCAACCTCTTGCACCACCTGTGTGTTCAGTGCTTCGAACGCTGCTTATACAATTGTAGTACAAAGCAGGAGCGTGCACGCAGAGTGGACTCCTACCGGACTCCATAGATCCTGGCGGCACAGGTTGAACATTTAAGGCAAATCCTGTGGGTTTGAGGTTCACTGCATAGGGAGAGATTAGGGTCAGTTAGGAAACTGTACTGATCGTTAGCTCTTTGGGCTACTGGCCAAATTCTGTGTTGATAAAACCAAGCCTAATACCACTTGAGAGAAAAGAATGTGTCACTGCTTTAAAAATCAAAATCCAATCCGATTGAGCTTCTGCTGTTGTATGTAAGCCAATCTAATTATAAAAGAAAAAAAAAACATTTAAATCAATTTCACAGCCAAATATTAAAGTGGTATTAAAGTTAAAGTTTTTTTTTTTTAAATAAAACATGATATACTTCCCTGCTCTGTGTAGTGATCTTGCACAGAGTGGTGTTTAGTGGGTGCTGTAGGGGCAACTGTGTGGGCTTGCTCCTGAGCTGGGCCTTGTGCGTCCATAGACACACACAGAGCAGCTCAGCCACACCCCTTGCAACCTCCTCCCAGGATTTGACTCTCAATGTAGCCTGTGAATCCAGGAGGAGAGAAGAGCAGGGCTGGATTGTGAGAAGAGACAGGTCATTGTTTAGGAACAGGAGGGGTACAAGTGGATTGCAGGGAATGCACTAAGAAAAAAATATAGCCAGATTCATAGAGAGTTACGCCGGCGTATCAGTAGATACGCCGTCGTAACTCTGAATCTGCGCCGTCGTAAATGTAAGTGTATTCTCAAATTGAGATACACTTAAATTTAGCTAAGATACGACCGCGGGCGCCGTCGTATCTTAGCTGTCTATTTAGGCCGGCCGCTAGGGGCGTGTACGCTGATTTACGCCTAGAATACGTAAATCAGCGAGATACGCCTATTCATGCTTGCCCGTCGCAGTAAAGATACGCCGTTTACGTAAGGCGTTTTCAGGCCTAAAGTTATTCCACCAAAATGATGGCGCAGCCAATGTTAAGTATGGACGTCAGAACCGCGCCAAATTTTTACATTTTTACGTCGTTTGCGTAAGTCGTCGGTGAATGGGGCTGGGCGTAATTTACGTTCACGTCGAAACCAATAAGTCTTTGCGGCGTAATTTGGAGCATGCGCACTAGGATATGTCCACGGACGGCGCATGCGCCGTTCGTTCAAAACGTCAATCACGTCGGGTCACGATTCATTAGCATAAAACACGCCCACCTCTTCACAATTTGAATTAGGCACGCTAAGGCTGGAACATTTATGCTACGTCGCCGTAACTTAGGACGCAAGTGCTTTGTGAATACAGCACTTGCCTCTCTAACTTACGGCGGCGTAGCCTATATGAGATACGCTACGCCTGCCTAACGTTAGGCTCATCTACGTGAATCCAGCTAATAGACTTTAGAACCATGTTAAGCCAAAGCATATTTAAAGGCATTATAAACCTTCCTAACTGCATCTTGTGTTTTTTACCTGCATACTTTAAGTACATTATGCATTTGTGCATTGTTTTTGGTGTTGAAAGGTGTTCCCCCCACATGCTTAGATATGTAACTAAATACAGTTCCCCCAGCCCCCCTCAATCCTTAATAGTTAGGGATCTATACACTGGTAAGCACCAATGCACAACAAAAGACCACCCGTGTCTGAGGGGGGCTGCAAGGTATAGTGAACACTAAATGGCTTGTGATATTTCCAGTGACCAAGAACAAAAAAAGTAGAGAGCATCATATGTCCATCACGTGTCTCACATTTCAGCACAGAAGAGTTTTTTTGCTTTCTTTTTACATTTTGGTAGCAACTAGTCTATGCATTAACATCCCAAAGACTTGACTGTGATACCCCTGTTGCAGGATCAACACTGCCTTTTTCATAAAAAAATAGAGGCGGTGCATAAACATAATTAGCAGATTTACTATCTCTCACAGTTTGAGAATGAATACAGAAGAGCTCAATAAAGAGCACTTCTGTGTTTACTAGTAAGTGCACAACAGAAGGAGAAACATTAGATGTCTGTTTAGATCCCCGATGTTTCTCCAAAGAGGACCTGTTATAATTTGACTATATTCGGTCACCAAGGAACTTGTCACCCCCTGGTGACAATACTTTACAAAACGTCACTATAGGACATGTATTAATATATGTTATTTGTTAACTTAAAGTGGCTGTAAAGTCTAAAAATGTTTTACTTTAATGCATTCCTTGCAATAAGGTAAAAAATATTTAGGTGTCAGCATCACCCCCTCAGCCCCCCTTTACTTACCTGAGACCTTATTAGTTTTGCTTGGGCACCGGGAGCCATCGGCTCCCAGTGCTGTCAATCGTGACGAGGGAGCGGGGGGCTGGGGCCAAATCCTGCTGTCTGTGTCAATATACACAGCAGAGGGACTTGGGTGCAAGCACGTACGTGTGCCACCCTGGAAAGCCAGCTTCCCATGGGGGCACTGGCCAGAGAGGAGGGGCCGGGAGTGTCGGTGGGAGACCTAAAAGAGGAGGTTCCCGGTCGCTCTGTGCGATTCCATTGCACAGAGTAGGTAAGTATAGACATGTTTGTTATTTTAAAAAAAAGAAAGAAATTAACCTTTACAACCCTTTTAATAAGGTTTTATGCTTTAGCTTTAGTAGGAATTTTGTAAGTTATCTTGTGTTTGAGTGCACCAGTAATGTTTTAGTATGTTTATTATTGAAAGCATCATTTTGATTATCATTTGCGCAGATATCATGTGAACTACCAAATCAGTATCATCTTTTTTTATTTTACCGATCCCAGACTTTCAGAAATGATATGGTTTCGGTGTATTTTACAAAATTCTCGTAGATTGGCGTAACTTATGGCGGGCGTAATGTATCTCATTTATGTTACGCCGCAGCAAGTTTTTCAGGCAAGTGCTTTATTCACAAAGAACTTGCCTGTAAAGTTGCGGCGGCGTAGCGTAAATCCCCTGGCGCAAGCCCGCCTAATTCAAATTAGGCGGGTAGGGGGCATGTAGCATTTAAATTAAGCGCGATCCCGCGCCGAACGTACTGCGCATGCGCCGTCCGTAAAATATCCCAGGGTGCATTGCTCCAAATGACGTCGCAAGGACGTCATTGGTTTCAACGTGAACGTAAATGGCGTCCCTTTGAGAATCTGGGCCTAAGAGTTTTAATAAAAACATGCATGAATAAGTGAAACATTGCAAACATGGTCTGGCCACCTAAGGTGAAAAATGAAAAGCAGAACACAGCAGTGTTGGCTTTCAGGCTCTCTCTCCCTGATTGACTTGCTAGGCTTCTATCTGAAGCAGGAAAGATGACAAACTGTGACTTTACTGTAGTTACTTTGGACTCTTCTATCTGCTTCTGCCAGGAAAACCCTATATTTTCTGTAACTTTTAGCCACCATAGTGATATCATGAGAGGTCATAGAGGACCTTTTACCAAATGCAATTTCTCCTTAAATTTCCCAGCCACTCAGAGATCCATTGTGTCCTGCCACTGTGTACATCCTGATATTTAAGTTTCTTTGTGTTTGTTTCCTAATTGAAGGTTTTCTTTAAACATCTCATGCACAGACTCTTTTGGGTGGACAGAGCACAGTACAGGGAAAGAAAGCAGCACTCTGGCAACTGCAAAATGTAACATAGAATCAAGCCTGGAGGAAGGTTACAATGTAAAATAAGAACGTGAACTTTCTTAAGCATGAAAAGAACTGCTGGCTCCTTGTCCTTGGTGGTTTACATCTCAGAAATCAATTGAAAACATTTCAGTATACATAGATACAGTTCCCATAGCAGCAGCACAACACCACAAGCTCACTCCTAAACATATCCAAAGGAAGACTAAAAATAGTTGATGTACTATATGAAAATATGTGCTTATACATTGCTGGCAGTGCCGGTACAGGAGTCTCTGGTTCATAATATCATTAACCACAAGTAGCCCTACATAATGAAGCTGTCTGAAATGTGTGCAGGTATTGCATATATACTGTACAAGTCCTTGCATGGTATAGCTGAAAGCAAACAAGTTTTTAAGTCAGTCATTTCAGGCCAAGGGGACATTAAAGTGGAGGTTTACCCAAAAACTCAATTTTTAACATTAGATTGAGGATCATTTTGTGAAGCAGAATCGGGTGTTTTTTTTTTAAATCGAAGCAGTACTTACCGTTTTAGAGATAGATCTTCTCCGCCGCTTCCGGGTATGGGCTACGGGACTGGGCGTTCCTATTTGATTGACAGGCTTCCAACAGGCTTCCGATGGTCGCATACAGCGCGTCACGATTTTCCGAAAGTAGCCGAACGTCGGTGCGCAGGTGCCGTATAGAGCCGCACCGACGTTCGGCTTCTCGTGACGTGATGTATGCGACCGTCGGAAGCCTGTCGGAAGCCTGTCAATCAAATAGGAATGCCCAGTCCCGAAGACCATACCCGGAAGCGGCGGGGAAGATCTGTCTCTAAAGCGGTAAGTACTGCTTCGATTTAAAAAAAAACACCCGATTCTGCTTCACAAAATGAGCCTCAATCTAATGTTAAAAATTGTTTTTCGGGTGAACTCCCGCTTTAACAGCTATTTCCGCTATTTTCCCCTATTCTCAAACAGAAGTCAACTTTGCAGAGGATAATATCTCTCACCACAACAGATTGTGCTTATAGATGTCAGTTTGAGGATGACCAAACATACATGGCCAATCTTACACTTAAGTCATTTAGATAGAATAAGAGAGGTTTATAACCCAGGTAACTTTTTGACATCTGTGTCCCATTGGGGAGATTTTCTTTACTAGCTAAAACAGGAAGTGAGAGAAAATCCCATTCTTTTACTTTCACATTCCGTGTGTAGCGCCCTGCTTCCAAAGATTGGGGCGCTATTCTAAATTTAGAGGGTGTCTAAACCAATAGCGGGGGTTCACCGGGTGAGTGGGTAGGGCCTCCCGCGGGAGTGGGCGTTCCTATCCAGCAGGTGATTGACGTGATGACAAAAACGACCTCCCCCCGTCGCATAAGGAGCGTCACGAGTTGCCAAAAGAAGCCGAACGTCGGTTCGCAGGAGCTATATAGCACCGACTCGCCGTTTGGCTTCTTTCGGCAACTCGTGACGCTCCTTATACGACGGGGGGAGGTCGTTTTTGTCATCACTTCAATCACCTGCTGGATAGGAACGCCCTACCCGGAAGCCGGGGAAGAAAATAGCTGTACGAGGTATGTACAGCAAAAAAAAAAATGCCATACTGTCAATGTAGAGAGTGAGCTGGATGTAATGTTAGAAAATAATTTTTAGGGTGAACTCCCGCTTTAATTTCATTAAATTTGCCTCTGTTCTGGCTATGGTTGTGTTTGATAGGATTTCCCACTGTTGCCTGTAGGTGGCGTTACCACCTCAGGCCAATGTTGGAACACAAGCAAACCAGAGTGTTTTTTTTGGTAACCCTTCCCGGCAGCAGCGCAGTGGGAGTGGTGACCCACTGTGCATGCCGGGAAGGGGTACTTAAGGGGCAGATGCCGTTTTTTGAGGTCCTTCGCCTCGTGGCCCTTCTGGCGTGAGGTGTGTGTGTGTGATTACAGCCCCGGGACCACGTTGGTCTGAGGCTGCATCTCTATTGAGTAGGCCCAGCTATGCTGGCTGGGGCCTATGATTCAAAAGGGGATCCCAAACTGTCCATCCAAGTGGGGGAAGCTGCTTAACGAAGAAAACCGGGGGAGGACCTGCCTTGGAGGAGACCAAGCAAAGCAAGCTAATGTCTCGGGATAGGCCTGGTGACTTTGTTATATAGGAATCCACAGCTATACTTGTCTTACAGTTTGCCGGATTGGCTTAAAGGCTCTTTACTGTAAGTCTGGAAGTTCGGGACTTAAATCCTGTGGCAGAGGATTCCTGGCTATCCATGATCATTCTCAGACGGTCTGTGGTAAAGACTGTTCTCATGCTGTTCGTGCATCATCCTGGCTGCTAGGTCATGTGAGACGGGTCTATCCGGGTGAGCAATACCCACTCAAGAGGCAATGGTGACTGACTGATTGGAACTTTAGATATTTTTGTGCATTCTGTACCGCATACCTGAACCTTCACCTTCTCTCTATACTCTCCACTTTCTTCACAAGGTTTACGCAGCAAAAATAAAACCGTTGAAGGTTTTACATCTTGTGTGGACATTGCAATTTCTATAGACTTTCTTACCCTGACAATGAACTTAGAGGTAACGTGCAAAACCCAAATCTAAACCAGCAGCTCCTACGGGGAAGTGCTTCACGTGATAATGGTAAAACAGGACCAATAGAGAGGGTGAATCTCCCTAAAAAGGGAGTTTGGGTAATCAATAAAGATGATTTACTATTGGTCCCTTTAGTCCTCCTGCATCTGCAATTACCCCTATATAGGGGATGATTCCTTTCTGCTATTTTCAGCTCAGAATAAAAAAGATCCGCTCATAATCCGCTCATAATCTGTTCCAGGAGAATGCTCGTAATCCAAAATACTCGCATATCAAAGCAAGTTTCCCATTGAAGTCAATGGAAACGAAAATAATTTGTTTCGCATTGACTTCAGTGGCATACAATCCTGCATGTGGCCAGAGGTGGGGGGTGCCGGAAAGCCTCGGAAACACAGGGAAAGTCCCGAGGACACCTCGGAAAAGACTCAGTTCCCGAGGCTTACCGAGGTCAGCTGAGCTGTTCTCACGCCTTTCCGTGCATTTCCGAACTGGGCCGATCGTCTGTGATCGGTGCCACTCGGCTCCGGCGCCCCCCCCCCCCCACCTCAGGCCAAATGCGTTATTTCACACTGATTTGGCCTGAATCCTGCTTATTTTGAGAGACAACACTCGCAAACCGAGTTTGGAATTTTTAAAATACAGTGCTCTTATTGCGAAATGCTTGTTAACCGCGTTACTCGCAATCCGAGGTTCCACTGTATATCAATATAAAATATGTTAATTAAAATCTATATCTTATATTTGATATACTGCATTATAAGCATTATTGATTTCCCAAACCACGATTGTTGACCATATGGTCAAAACATTAAGGATGAGCGTGTACTGCACTCAGAGGTGATGAGATGATTGCAAGCAAGTTGGGATACTCACTGTTTCTCACGCATGTGAAAGTGTGGACTGATTCCTGAAGTTTTTACATTTAGATTATGGACACTTTTCCTTGGCACTTTTTTTCACTGTAATTTTATTATTTTCCACAATCCACATACTGTATATTTGTGTACATACAGTATATTACCAAAAGTATTGGGACACCTTTACACACACATGAACTTTAATGGCATCCCAATTTATCTATGCAGGAAATGTTTTATCAGTCTCCGCTCTAATTCATCCCAAAGGTGTTCTATCGGGTTGAGGCCAGGGCTCTGTGCAGGCCAGTCAAGTTCCTCCACCCCGAACTTGCTCATGTCTTTGTGGACCTTGCTTTGTGCACTGGTCCAAATCATTTGGTGGAGGGGGGTTTATGGTGCGGGGTTGTTTTTCAGGGGTTGGGCTTGGCCCCTTAGTTCCAGTGAAGGGTACTCTTAAGGGGTCAGTATACCAAGACATTTTGGACAATTTGATGCTCCCGACTTTATGACAACATGACTGTTCACCAGTGCACAGAGCAAGGTTCATAAAGACATGGATGAGCGAGTTTGGGGTGGAGGAACTTGACTGGCCTGCCTAGAGTCCTGACCTCAACCCAATAGAACACCTTTGGGATGAATTAGAGCGGAGACTGTGAGCCAGACCTTTTCATCCAACATTAGTGCCTGACCACACAAATATGCTTCTGGAAGAATGGTCAAACATTCCCATAGACACACTCCTAAACCTTGTGGACAGCCTTCCCAGAAGAGTTAAAGCTGTTATAGCTGCAAAGGGTGGGCCAACTCAATATTTAACCCTACGGACTAAGACTGGGATGCCATTAAAGTTCATGTGTGTGTAAAGGCAAGTGTCCCAATACTTTTGGCAATCTAGTCTAATTTGGATAGGCAGCAGTATAATCACAAGTGAGGTTCATGGTTCCTAACTTCTTTCTGCTGCTTCTCTTATGCCTCGTACACACATACGGGATTTCCGATGGGAAAAGTTCCCTTCGGAAATCCCGAGGGGAAAGCCGAGAACCTGCTTGGTTCAGTCTTTCCCCTACACACGGCCGGTTCTCCCTACAGGAAAACTACAATGGCCGGGAATCCTGGCCGTGTGTATGCTCCATCTCAGTTTTTCCCATAGGAAAACTGCCCAAAACCGCCGGACAAAAGTCCACCGGATTTCCCAGCAGGAAAAAAGAGAACTGGTTCTCTTTTTTTGTCCAGTGGTTTTTGGGCAGTTTTCCCGTCGAAAAAAAACTGCGAGGAGCATACACACGGCCGGGATTCCTGGCCAAAAGCTCTCCTCACAGTTTTCCGTCGGGAAAACTGATTGTGTGTACGAGGCTTCAGGACTATTTGTTGATTGTCTTTCAGGTCATCTTCTTTCTTCATCCCACCTTTCTTTCTATAAAGTACTACTGCACATGAGAACGTTTTGTAACTACCTATTGGGAAAGGATATTCTGTCTCCCTGGCTGTTGCCTTTATTAAGGTAGAATTCTAAATACCTGCTCTATTTTTCATTTTTGTTTGTGTATTGCAATACTTGCTGTTTATGCTGTATGTTATTATCTCTTATACAGTAAAACCTTGGATTGCGAACATAATTTGTTCCAGAAACGTGCTTGTAATCCAAAGCACTTATATATCAAAGCAAATTTCCCCATAAGAAATAATGATTTGAGGGGCGTGGCCTGCATGCATCGTGATGGATGCCTGAGCTAACAGCTCTGACTGGCATCTGGGGATTTCTCGGCCAATCCATCAAAATATCGCTCTGTGAATCGCCTGAGACTGATATTCTGTGAGGGGAGACCACACTCGATGCAGTCACGCAAGCGGATTAAAGAAACTCGCTTTAGAAAGCTGACTGACATGTCTGATATGTCAGCTGCAGCAGAGGATCAGCTTCAAAATGGCCCCCACAGATCTGAGGTAATGCCATCCTCCTATTATACTGATCTCCCTGATGAGATACAGGACAACTGGGATCCAGACTCTCATGTATTTAACCCGGAGGTGTCTCCCACTCATAGTCCATCCTCTAAAAGCCTGGCTAAAACGCGGATGAAATATGACCATTCAGAGCAATCCCCTGTAATTCCTGCGACATCATCAAGCCAGGACCAGGTAGGCCTTAAAGTGGCATCATCAATAGCCTGTTATCCTACCTCAGGCCAACCGGTCCTTGATACTACCATGAAGGATATGCTTTTATCCCTTCAATCGTCACTTATGGTGAATATATCTGCTATGCTCAATAACTTTTCTACTGAAATGAAAGGTTTGGGAGAGAGGGTCCTCCATGTAGAAAATAAGATTGAGAAACAATCAAAAACTGTGAACAATTTGGTTAACGCATATAGAGATCAAATGGATGATGCAGATTGGATGCGTGCTAAAATCGCGGATTTGGAAGATCGCTCTAGGAGGGAAAACATTAAACTGAGGGGAGTTCCTGAATCTATTGCTCAGGCAGATCTACAAAAGTATGCGGGAGACATGATAATGGCCTTGTTACCGGACATATCCCCAATAGAAAGAATGATTGACCGTATACACCGCATTCCTAAACCGAAACACCTGGACGCATCCGTCCCACGCGATGTTCTCATGAAAATACATTTTTTCCCTACTAAAGAGAAATTGCTGACCAGAGCTCGATCCCAACCTGAACTCCCTGCTCCTTATAAGGAGGTTCATATGTACGCTGATTTGTCAAAATATACTCTCAATATGAGAAGGCAGCTGAAAACTGTCACAAAAGCTTTAAACAACCATAAGATCCCATATAAGTGGAGACATCCTGCTACATTGCTGATAACATCTAACGGGAAAACCATCATCATATCCAAGCCTCTGGATGGACTTCGCTTGCTGCACTCGTGGGGCATTCTCCCTAAACTATCTGATGAGGAAAGACGGGCTATGGACGGTATACATCTTGGTAAAGGAAGCAACACAGCTCATCACATCCCTGCCGCAAAGTAATACATTGAAGAAGTATTTGTTGATATTTTTCACTGCAACAATGTTCCCTGGATGCCAGTCTTTACATCCTTTGCTGTTTGAACATTACCCTGTTATAGTGTCGGGTTACTAATATCACCCGACATTAGTTGCATTTGACACTTTTGTTCTGGTATTGCTCTATCCAAGTTTGTAGGATATATTTCTGTTTAAGCATATCTTGCCTTGAATATCCTACTTCCTTGGTCCTGTTCTGATTGAGCAACTCACTGATACCTATTTTTTATTATATTTGTGTGCCTTTTTTTTTTTTTTTTGTTTTGCCCTGTGTTTTTGTGTTTTTCTTTTCCCCTTATCATTCTAGTATATAGTGTACTAGGTAGTTATTTTCTGCACACTACTCCCAAAATTTGAACTTCATCGGCACATTCCAGCAGCTTCTACACGCTATTCACAATGTCTATCAATTTTCTTTCACTTAATGTGAAGGGACTGAACCACCCAGCAAAACGTTCTTCGCTTTGGAGAACTGCTATCTCCCACAAATGCGATGTACTTTGCGTGCAGGAAACGCACTTTGCTCAAGGGGCGACCCCCCAATGTAACAATAGATCCTTTCCCTATGTTTTTAAGGCTGACTTTTCTAGAAAACAAAGGGGTGTCTTGATTGCCATCCGTGACACTATTTCTTTTCAGTTAATATCCTGCACTACTGATCCGAATGGAAGGTTTGTTATATTAGTTTGTAAATTAGACAATGTTTTGTATACTATTGCAAACTTGTATGCCCCGAACCACGGTCAATTGAAGTTTCATAGATCCGTGCTTGAGAAGGTTCGAAAAGTACAGGAAGGTCATCTGCTGTTATGTGGGGATTTTAATATTGTTCCAGATGTCACTATGGATGTTTCTTCCGGTCCCAAGAGGATTTCTTCCCCTCTATCCACCTTTTTTAGAGAGAATGATCTTTTTGACATATGGAGGTGTTGTCATGCGGAGGAGAGGGACTATACGTTTCTCTCCTCGCGTCACAACACTTATTCCAGGATTGACATGTTCATTTCTGACAAATGGCTACTACAGAATGTTATTGACTCTCGCATCCACTCTATCACCTGGTCGGACCACGCACCAATCAGTATTAAAATAGCTAATAAGAATTCTAAACAGCACTCATACCTGTGGCGTGTTAATAATTATCTACTCCAAAACCCTACTCACGAGGAATTTCTTAAACAAAAATTTACGGAATTTTTCTCCAACAACGTAGGTTCGGTGTCCGACCCGGCGGTACTGTGGAATGCCCACAAATCTTATATGCGAGGTTTCTTCATTCAACTTGGATCGCGAGTTAAGAAATTAAGAACTAAGAAACTCGATGAATTATCCAAAAAGATAGAGGAGGTTGATTTCAGAAATAAATCGACTCCGTCGCCTCACCTTCGGTCCCAACTATTTGAGCTGAGACACGAATTACGGTCCTTACTACTTGAATCCTATGAACTTAATTTGAGGAAACTTAAAGCAACCTCCTACACTGCTAATAATAAGTCAGGGAAGCTAATGGCTAGTCGCATCAGAGGTCTTAGACTTAAAACTAAAATCTCCTACCTTTATCACCCGACTTCTGGTGAAAAGCTCATCAATCCACAATCCATTGCCGATGCCTTTGGCATTTATTATGATAATTTGTATAACCTCAAATTGGATGCTAGCACCCATCAACCAACTAGTGAGGAGATTGGGTCTTTCCTCGATCAAATCACTTTACCTAAATTATCTGCTAAACATCTTGAGCAATTGAATGCCCCTATCACTATAAATGAAATCAGTAAAACCATTGATGGTCTGCCTTCCTCTAAGTCTCCGGGCCCTGATGGGTATACTGGGGAATATTTCAAGTTATTTAAGGATTTAGTTTCCCCTCACTTAACAACACTGTACAACCACTCGATTTCTACCTCCGCTTTTCCAAGAGAAATGTTGTCGGCCATTATAGTTACTCTACCCAAACCTGGTAAAGAACCCAACTCTCCTTCTAATTTTAGGCCAATCTCCTTACTTAACGTTGATTTGAAAATATATGCCAAGTTGATAGCCAGCAGATTGAATCAAATTCTCCCAGACCTAATCCACACTGACCAAGCGGGTTTTATGAGAGGCCGCCAGGCTTCAGATGCTACTAGGAGAATGGTGAATGTGATTCACAATGTGGGACTGATGGGAACGCCTTCTCTGCTTCTTTCTCTGGATGCAGAGAAGGCGTTCGACAGGGTTAATTGGGACTACTTGAACTTGACTCTTCGGAAATTTGGATTTGCTGGGCCTATCCTTGAAGCAATACTGGCTCTGTATACTACTCCTACAGCCAGAGTCTTTACCTCAGGTCTTTTATCTAAACCTTTTGATATTTCCAATGGAACTCGACAGGGGTGTCCACTTTCTCCCCTAATTTTCAACATGCTGATTGAACCCCTGGCAGAACATGTTAGAACTAATTCTAAAATTTCAGGAATTAATATTGGCAATCAAGTACATAAAATAAGCTTGTTTGCGGATGATGTCATCTTAATGATAACTAATCCATTCTCCTCCTTACCCGAAATCCAAAAGCTTCTATCCTGGTTTGGCGAGGTTTCATTTTACAAGGCTAATGCCTTGAAGTCACTCATCTTAGACATTGGAGTTGATGCTGTTAATAAAAATTTGTTGCAACATCAATTCCCCTATGTTTGGGCGGATTCCACCATCCCATATTTGGGTGTTCATCTCACAAGGACCACCGAAAAATTATATGAACACAACTACCTTGCCCTTAGAAGTAAACTACAAACTGACCTTCAGATTTTGAGCAAATTCGAATTTTCTTGGTGGGGTAGATTATCAGCCTTCAAAATGGTACATCTTCCACAAGTTTTATATTTTTTCAGGACTTTGCCCATTCCTGTTCCTGTTATGTTTTTTAAGTCCATGCAATCTCTCTTGTCTAAATTTGTCTGGAATGGGAAGAAATCCAGGTGTACTCATGATAGGTTAATTAAACATAGAATGAGCGGTGGAACTGGATATATTGATTTCCAGGACTATTATCATTCCTCCATCTTGTCCCAACTGAAGGAGTGGTTCTATCATACTCCTACTACTCAATGGGGGCTGATAGAGGCTAGTTACTGTACGTATGGTTCTACCAACCTCTGGTTGTTTGGTTCTCTATTGGATGTTAAGACCCCAATACACTTACCTCCTACGATGCTTGCATCCATACGAACTTGGCAAAAATTTATAAGCTCCACTGGTCTAGCAGGGCCCGGAGTCGAAGTTAGAATTCCCATCCAAACATTATACTTTGTTACTAACAGGATGCCGATTTCCTTTTGGAACCAGAAAGGTATTAGGTATCTGGACGACTTTTATTCGAATGGATACATCAAGACCTTTTCTTCTATCCAATCGGAATATGACCTCCCTCACACCAACGAGTTTCAATATACTCAATTAATGCATTGTCTATATAAACTTGGCAATATTTCCAAACAAGTTAATGCTTCAGCTTGGACCTATTTTTCTTCGCCAATACGACAAAATAAGGGCATTTCTTTATTTTATCAATTAATGCAACAAAAACGAGTTTTTAATAAATCTGCCTCCCATCTTCTTTGGGAAAAAGATCTTAAATGCTCTTTCACGAATGACCAATGGCGCTTGGCCTGTAAGGCCAATCAATCTGCCACTCGTTGCACCTCCTTGTGGGAGTTATCTATCAAAATGACTTTGCGTTGGTACCTTACTCCGGTAATAGTGTCTAAATTTGACCCCCAAACCCCTGCAGCTTGTTGGAGACGTTGCCCAACTTCAGTCAGAGGAGACATATTCCATATATTATGGAGTTGTCCAAAGCTCACAGTCTATTGGGCAGGAATCTTCAATATAATATCTGACCTGACTCAAACACGAGTGGCTCCTGATCCAGCATTGGCTATTTTATCATTAGGAATAGACAGGTTTTCATTTAATCTTCGTAGAACGATAACCCATCTACTCTTGGCAGCTAGATTGTCGATTACAAGAAAGTGGAAAGATCCCGATCCGCCTTCCCCTGATGACGCTATTGACCTCTTGGATTTACATAATTCCTATGAAAGGATTTTAGCGTCATCCTTGGGCTCTCTTCATAAATACTCAATCCAATGGGACCTCTGGAACGTCTGGTTCAAAAACAGGACATAATTCTGTTTACCTTATTTCCTCCGTCACGTTGTTTACTATTCAGATAGGAAATATGAATATGAGAGGAGATAGCTCTCGAACACTATGATTCCCATATGGGGTGTTCGGGAAAGCTAGTTCCTTTATTTTATTTGCTAATGTATTTCTTTCTTTTTCCTTTGATATTGTGATTTGATCTCTTATTGACTTGATACTATTGAGAAAATATTCTACAGAAAATACTCTACATTTTTTCTTATGATGATTGGTAGTATTATATTGCTTAGCCAACACATATCTGTATGTTAGATAATGAGTATTACTTTGTCTCCTACTGTTACGATGCATTGTGTACTATATGCTATTGTAATGCATTATTTTGTTTGATTGAAAAATATCAATAAAAAACTATTGAAATAAAAAAAAAAAAAGAAATAATGATTTGTTCCACGACCATTTTTTCATAAATCCTTCAGTTTATAGTCCATATAAAAAGAATACAGTATAGCAATGTGATAGGTTGTGTAACCATAAAATGTCCTTCCACAAATGGAAGCCTCCACAAGGGGATTAGAAGCAAAATCCAGCAGGAGCTACAGAGTATAAAAGAGAAGAGAGGCTCCTCTAAGTGTAGCAATATGTTGCTAACATCTGCAGTATGCTGTTTTTTTTTTTTTACTTGTACTTATCGTTATATGAGCCCGTGTTTTCTGGCTCCGAGCGGGGAATCCTGCGGGGAATGGGCGTTTCTAAGCGAGGAGTTGATTGACGACTGCTAAGGTGCGTCTTGGCCTCTGTTTAATCTTCAACTGCCATGATGCTGCACATGTGATCAGTTATGACACCAGCCATTGGATGGTTTGACAGTTTAGTTGAGAGCACAACCAATGTGACAGTTAGCATTCCCGGCATGCCAGGAATGTAACTGCTTTTTCAAACTGTTAAATTGATGGGTTTACTTCCGCTTTAAGGATGCTGGAAAGTTCATTTTGAGGGTGAACCTCCGCTTTAAATGTAACCATATTACTGCACTCAGAGGCGCCTCAGTTGTGACATGACACTACTTATATCAAGACATCGCTTGTATATCAAGACAAATTTTATAAAAAAAAATGTTGCTTGTCTTGCAAAACGCTCTCAAACCAAGTTACTCTCTGTAACGGAATGACCCCTGACACCCTGAGACTTTTGAAGAATGAGGGGTACTCCTGTGCCAGCGTCACTAATAACTCTTGGGTCTAGGGTCACCCTGTGCCCCTTTTGGGCATAGGGTGACTGAGAAATATTAATTATAAATTATATCAGATGTGACTGATAACTGATAATTCATATTACAAGTGGTTATTCTGACCCACACCAGGTCAGTGGAGTGTTTTCATTCAATGTGAGGACACATGCTTTTGAGGTGTTCATTAGGGGCTACTCCTGAAAAACATTCCATTGTCCATTGTGAGATGCTAACTAAGTCGTAAAGATCAGATGTCTAGCTTTTAGGTGTTAATTCAGCCTGGCTCCTAAAGACCTTTCATTATGTATGCTAATAATACTGTTTTGTGTGTGGAATGTGACTTGTCAAGCTGTAGTAATTACCTCCTCTAATGCGGAGACAGGCTGTCTGGATAATGTTTAGTAATTAGCCCATCTGAAGGTGTATTGAAGCCCCATTGTGTGACGCTGGGGGTGGAGAGTTCTTTGTTCCTTTGATTACTGTAACATGTTGTACTGTATATAAGAGAGCTAACCATTAAAGCATGGATTCATTAATTTGACTCAGAAAGAACAGAGCGTATGTCTCGTCTTAATTCTGGGGGAATTCTTATGGAATGAATCGGGTCTGCTGGATGGTTGGACTGTCGGATAAGCTGACATAGGGGCGATGGAATGGGAATATCGTAAACGGTGGTTACAATCTCAAACCAAGGTTTTACTGTATATAATTACCATAAATACTACAGCTGAGTTTTTCATTTATTTGGAGCACACAAATGGGACAGTGTAATTTTAATGTAAAGAAGTGACATCCCTGCTGGGACATTGGCATAAGAAGGTTGTCTTTGACAACTGCTGCTCAATATAGGACCAGGCCTTCACCACAAAAGCAAGAGCAGCAGAACACCAAATAATGGTGTAAGTATTGTGGCCCGGTCATTTCACTTTACCTTACAGCTTCTCATGAAAACATTATTCTGTCATGAAAGTGAGAAACATCTCTGTATAGGCAGCAGTTAGCGAGAAAAACTTGATTCTGCCAGCCAGGGCTGTTGCTGCTCTTGGCCAATGTGTGTTTCCTTCCAGTGTATCCATTAGCATAACTGAATGCAGTTCTCTCCTCCAAAGACAGACTAATAATAGACTGAGTGTGTCAGAAATAAAGAGAGTTGTGAGGGCCGAGGCCTCCATCAGCGGGACATCTCTGCTACTCTCAAAGACAGCATTGGGTGTCAGGCTAATGAGCAGTGCTAAAGAACAATTCACTCTCAGATATCCCGCTATAAAACACCATTTCACCCATCAAAGAGAGCACTGTGTCTGCTACCTGGCTTTCACTACTTATACAGGAAAAAGGAACACTTGCTGGCACATCCCAACGCCTGGCATGAGAACTATGGCTTTTAACCAGTTCACTGCCACCGCTAACGACTTCCTGAAGGGTGTTAGCTGTAAGAGAAGCAGTGTTACAAATGGCTATTCACTTCAAGTTTATTTTTAAAACTGAAATAAACAGATAAATGATTTCAACTACGGATGAAAGAAAAGAGTAGAACCTGTCTTTAAAGCGGTGGTTCACCCTCAGTGACACGATTTTACCATCGAGACAGGCATTGTAGCGCGAGCTACAGTATGCCTGTCCCGATTTTTTTTACCCCCGTACTCACTGTGTACTCGTACATTATAGATTTCGGCTCCCGCGGGGAATGGGCGTGCCTATGGAGAGGGAGGATGATTGACGGCCGGCCCTGGCACGTCACTCTCCCCGAAGACAGCCGGAGTAGGTCTCGGCTCTTCACGGCGCCTGCGCACAGGCTATGCGCAGGCGCCGTGAAGAGCCAAGCCTATTTCGGCTATTTCCGGAGAAGCGTGACGCGCCAGAGCCGGCCGTCAATCATCCTCCGTCTCCATAGGCACGCCCATTCCCCGAGGGGAGTCGGTATCTTCGATGTACGAGTACACGGTGAGTACGGGGATAAAAAAATCGGGACAGGCATACTGTAGCTCGCGCTACAATGCCTGATTTTATGGTAGAAGAAAAAAAAATTTTTTTTTTTGGGTTTATAGGGTGAACCCCCGCTTTAACTACTGAACCACTTTAGCCCCGGACCATTTGTCAGCCTAAAGACCAGAGGTGTTTTTACAATTCGGCACTGTGTCGCTTTAACTGATCATTAAGTGGGCATGCAATGTTGTACCCAAACGAAATTTGCGTCCCTTTTCCCCCACAAATAGAGCTTTCTTTTGGTGGCATTTGATCACCTCTGCGGTTTTTATTTTTTGCGCTATCAATAAAAATAGAGCGACAATTTAAAAAAAAATTCAATATTTTTTACTTTTTGCTATAATAAATATCCCCCAAAAATATATAAAAAATATATTTTTTTTCCCCCTCAGTTTAGGCCGATACGTATTTTTCTACATATTTTTGGTTTGTGCAAAAGTTAACGGATCTACAAAATAGAGGGTAGTTTTATGGCATTTTTATAAAAAAATATTTTTACTAGTAATGGCGGTAATCAGCGATTTTTATTGTGACTGCGATTTTATGGCGGACACATCAGACACTTTTGACACATTTTTGGGACCATTGTCATTTTTACAGCGATCAGTGCTAGAAAAATGCACTGTTTACTGTAAAAATTACACTGGCAGTGAAGGGGTTAACCACTAGGTGGCGCTGTAGGGGTTAAGTGTGAGCTGGTGAGTGATTCTTACTGTGGGGGGGAGGGGCTGTGTGTGACACGACACTGATCTCCGCTCCGATTCCACGGAGCGGAGATCAGTGTCATTGTCACTAGGCAGAGCGGGGAAATGCAAGTTTACATTAGCATCTTCCCGCTTTATCTCTCCGTGAAACGATCGCGGGTATCCCAGTGGCGATCGAGTCTGCGGGACCTACAGCTGCATCTTAAAGGGGACGTACCTGTATGCCCATATGCCTGTCCGTGCCATTCTGTCGAGGTAAATAGGCGTTAAAGATTAACTCCTCCCTTGCAGTGGTGCTGCCCCCCCCCCCCCATTAGTTTACATCTAGGGATCTGGAAAAAGTACTTTTCTTACCTGATTCTCTGCTTCTTCAGGCTCCCTCTGCACTGCCAGCCTCTTCCCCCTACACTCCAGCAGTCTTCTGACATCAACAAGTACATTGCAAGGCCAATAGCCCTACAATGGACGATAGGACTCCAAAGGATAGTCCACCACTGGAGCATAGGGGAGTAGGAGAGAGCACCAGCTTCTGGAGAGCAGGTAAGTAGAACTGATTTTTCTGTCCCCCTAGAACTAAATGAGCATTTAACCCTTGCAGTGCTGGGGCAGAAAAATACTAAAATTCCCTTCACAGATGTATAAAAACATTGGGCCAGATTCTCAAAAGAATTACGCTGGTGTATCTACAGATACACCGGCGTAATTCGAATTTCCCGCTGGCGTATCATTGTTTTCTATCCAGAAAACATGATATGCCGGATTTACGCTAAGATCCGACTGGCGTAATAACCTTACACCGTCGGATCTTAAATGTAATGTTACGCCGGCCGCTAGGTGGCGTTTAGGTCGATTTCTCATTTTACTATGCAAATGAGCCTGATACGCCGATTCCCGAACGTTTTTGCGCCGCCTCGTCGTCGTTTACGTTGTTTCCGTAAGCGTAAACTTACCCCTGCTATATGAGGGGTAAGTTTACGAAGGTCCGTCGTATGCCATGTTGAGTATGGCCTCGGGACAGCGTCATCTTTTTCCATCGTTTACGTAGTTTTCCTAAGTCGTTCGCGAATAGGGATTTGCGGAAATGACGCTCACGTCGGCTTCATTGATGTTTTTCGACGTGAGTTGGAGCATGCGCACTGGGCTATTTTTACGGCCGGCGCATGCGCAATTCGATCGGCGCGGGGGCGCGCTTAATTTAAATACAAGCCGCCCCCTTTGAATTACGCGGCCTTACGCTGGGCAATTTACACTACGCCGCCGCAAATTACGGAGCAAGTGCTTTGAGAATACGGCACTTGCTCCAGTAAGTTGCGGCGGCGTAGTGTAAATGGCTTGCGCTATGCTGCCGTGGATTTTATGAGAATTTGGCCCATTGTTCCCAACCTCTAAAATAAATAAGGTGGTGGGGTTGCCTTTAGTACAGAAAATGTTGGTAATGAACACACCTCTGTCACACTAAACAATCCCATGGTCCATTACAAATTAAAGTGCATGAATGATCACTTAAACCCATTGAGAGTTTTTTTTCACCCCTACTTTCCATCTATATTAGCATTAAAAAAATTACCAATGCAACAATCCGTATTACATATGAAATCTTTAGTGTACTATGAGCAACTTTTTCATTGAAGCAGTGCATTGATTTATACAGACCTTAACAACAGAGCTAAAGCAGGGACATTTAAAGAGGAATGAGGGACAATGGGTTTAGGTTAAAAAAAAACAACCTAAATTTTGTTTGAATTCATTTTTTTAACATGCATAAGAATGATAAAACTTCAACCTATGCTTAGCTAGTTTATTAAGTATGCTAGCTTGTTAAAGAATATGTAAACCCAATATTTCTGTCAATCAAAGTCAGCTAGCCAATCAGGGGAGAGAGGGGGGTGGGGTCAGGGCAGGGCTCTGTTTCTGAATTGACACACAGAGCTGTGGCTCGGCTCTGGTGTCCCCATAGCAAGCTGCTTGCTGTGGGGGCACCAAACAGGAGGGAGGGGCTAGAATCACAGAAGAGGGACCCGAGAAGAGGAGGATCCTAGCTGCTCTGTGCAAATCCACTGAACAGAGGAGGTAAGTTCAACATGTTTGTTATTTTTATAGGAAAGAAAACAAGACTTTACAATCACTTAAAGGATGTATTATTGATTGCAGATCTGCATTAATTTATGTCTTATATCAGCCTCCCAGATAGCAAGCAATTGTGCTGCAAGTTTTAAAAAGACTTGCTAAGCTCTTACTAGACTTGCCAAGCTTCACAAGTTTGTTGCACAATTGCAGCAAGTCCACATCGCATGACTCCAGATCAACTTTCTTTGCAAACATTCTGCAAATCTGCTGCAAGTTCTGGGTCAGTTATGTTGTACAATAGTCATCCCACCACAGGGGTCACTGTGGCCAGGGGCAGACTGACCATTCGGGCACTGAGGCTGGGTTCACACTACGGCTGGGTTCACACTACTACACTACTTTGATCCTACTTTGCTCTGCTACATTGGTCCTACACTGATCCTACATTGGTCCTACATTGATCCTACATTGGTCCTACATCCATCCTACTTTCATGAACAGGATACTACTTTGATCCGACTTTGTCATAGTCTGACTTGTTCTTTGACCAATCAAAACAATCCCAGAGTGAGATAAATTCCTTTTACTGCTGCTGTAATCACAAGTCGGATGTCAAAAGTCGGATGGTTAGGACAAGGCTCCTACTTTGATCCTACTTCAATGATATTCAATGGGCTGATGTAGGATCAAAGTAGGACCAAAGTAGTACAGGGAGTAGTTTCAAAGTCGGACCGACTTGTGTCGGACCAGTTAAGACAGCTCTCATAGGGAAACATTGATTTTCACACGTCATGCTACATGAGCTCCCAATGTAGGACCGTTGTAGGACAAGTGTGAACCCAGCCTACTACACTACTTTCATCCTACTTTGCTCTGCTACATTGGTCCTACACTGATCCTACATTGGTCCTACATCGGTCCTACATTGATCCTACATTGGTCCTACATCCATCCTACTTTCATGAACAGGATACTACTTTGATCCGACTTTGTGATAGTCTGACTTGTTCTTTGACCAATCAAAACAATCCCAGAGTGAGATAAATTCCTTTTACTGCTGCTGTAATCACAAGTCGGATGTCAAAAGTCGGATGGTTAGGACAAGGCTCCTACTTTGGTCCGACTTCAATGATATTCAATGGGCTGAAGTAGGATCAATGTAGGACCAAAGTAGTACAGGGAGCATTTTCAAAGTCGGACCGACTTGTGTAGGACCAGTTAAGACAGCTCTCATAGGGAAACATTGATTTTTACACGTCATGCTACATGAGCTCCCAATGTAGGACCGTTGTCGGACAAGTGTGAACCCAGCCTCAGGCACTGTCCGAGGGCCCCATGCCACTAGGGGGCCCCATCAGGGTTGCCAGTCTCAGTAAAACCATGGACAGTATGTAAAAATCTGTGTTTTCAAAAAAATCCCTAGATTATAGCTGCTCTGCCTCTCCAGTACCTTTTCAGTGTGTGTATGTCTATTCTGGGTGTATACTGTGTGTGTATATTGTTTGTCTGTGTGTATACTGTGTATGTATACTGTATGTGTGTGTGTATACTGTGTGGCCCCATAATCTATTGCCTGGGGGCCCCATATTCTCCTATTGCCTGTGGGCCCCATAATCTCCTATTGCCCGGAGGCCCATAATCTCCTATTGCCCGGAGGCCCATAATCTCCTATTGCCCAGGGGCCCCATGAGTTGTCAGTCCGCCCCTGACTGTGGCTGAATTTTCATGATGTAGACCTGCAGAGCTCTTGCTGTAGACTCACCACTGAAACTTTGCGCTTGCTAGAGACTTGCTACACAAATTTGCTACAAATTGGAAAAGTGTCAACTAGAACTTGTGCTTCATGTCCTCTGCAAGTATTCAACTTGCCAGTGAAAAAGTGCAGCAAGTTAACAAGACTTATGGCCTGTACACACGACCGGGTTTCCCGACGGGAAAACTGAGAGGAGAGCTTTTGGCTGGGAATCTCGGCCGTGTGTATGCTCCTTGCAGTTTTTCCGATGGGGAAAACTTCCCAAAAACCACCAGACAAAAAAAGAGAACATGCTCTCTTTTTTTCCCGCCGGGATTCCCTGTGGACTTTTTCCCGGTGGGAAAACTTTGATGCAGCATACACACACGCGGGATTCCCGGGCAAAAGTTTCCATCTGAGTTTTCCCATTGGAAAACCTGCTCGTGTGTACGGGAGAGCAGGATCTTGATTTTCCCATCGGGATTTCCAACGGACCTTGACCCGTCGTGAATCCCGCCCGTGTGTACAGGACATTACAATTCAACACTGCCACAAATTAGTGGCAAGTTATCCTTGCTATCTGGGACTGGAGTTAAGTTTTAAAGTCTGTTATCAAACTGTCCTTGCCCCATAAATATATTATATATCCACCTCCATCCATGCTGATAAAAAAAGGCAACTGTGATTGAAAAAGGCTGGTGTGCAGGAGAATATAGGAACACATAAATAAGCATTACAGGTGATTGCATATAGAGAATGTTAAAAATAACCTTAGCTATTGTTAATCCAGTACTTTCACATGCCTGATATTCATCATGTTTTATGAAAGTGGGACTTTCTGGCAGTGTTAGGATGTCTATAGGAATTATGTAGACAGAACCTCCTATCCTGTGCATGTTCCTCCAGAGAAATAGTGCGGAGCTTAACAACACTTTGAACAAGGAAAATTCCAGAGAGCACAAATCCCTTGTTACACTCTTATTTTAGCACCAAAAGTACTTACAGAGAATAGATTATGTGACTCAGAGTTGGTCATACAATAAGGTGACCAGATTTTTAAAATGAAATCCGGGGACATATTTTTTCTTTATGTAGCGCCCCCTTACTTTCAGTATGGGCACTACGCTAAAGTTAATGGGAATGGGAGAGTTAGTTTACTTCCATTCACAATCTATTGAAATTTGGGCTGTTGTCAATTCAGAACTGTCCTGTAGGTCAGTCTGCGCTCCAGGGGTGCGTTACCACCCCTGGGCGACAGTTGGCGCTAGAGGGATCCTGACAGACCCACCTTCCCCAGCAGCCAATCAGAGGAGTGTTTCCCTCTTTGGGCATGCTGGAGGGGGTATATCTGTGACAACCGCCATGTTCTGTTCTGTTCTGTGTGGGGCCCGAGTTCCAGGTGCGGTATCCACCTTCAGGGTATGCCCATCCATGGGCCCCGCCACCGTGGTCTACCTGACCGAAGTTGCGCACCATGCGGAGCTTCACCCTGACATTGAGAGGGGCCCCAGCGACTTGCTGGGCCCCAAACCTTCATTGAGAGGATCCTAAGCTGAGAGCTGCACGGTGGGGAAACGGCTCAGGGAGAACCTAGAGATAGAGGTGGTCCAGGAGGCCTACACGAACCATTGGGGATCCGGTCATCATGTTGCATGACAGGTACACTAAAGCTGTCAAATGGTGACCCTTATTTAAACTAACTGGGAGGATTAGCTCCATTCAATCCTTCATATCCAAAATTTCTAAGCCTGTGGCAGAGGCCTTGAGTTGGGCCTGTGGCAGAGGTCTGTTCCTCCCAGTGATTTGCAAGTGGCGCTCCGGCTGCCAGGCCTGTGACAACCGCCTGTCTGGGGGCACTTTACCCACTCTAGTTGGAGTGGCGACGAGCTGAGCTAAATTATTGCCGAGAGCAGGCTTGCTCTCCTTCATATCCAAGGCCTGATACTAAAGTTCTCTCTATGTTCATCAACCTTTCTCTATTGTGTGCTATGTTTATGTTGGCCGTGTTGGGCCTTGGAATAAAGCATTTAAAACTTAAATGATGTCTGGACACTCGCTCTGTACCTACACTCACAAGTGTCACCCCTAGACTAAAAGAAAGAGGGTAACTTAATACGCCGATCCCAAACTATCCAGCGGCTCCTTAGGGGGTGAACGCTACATTTACTAGTAATGGCAAAAATCAGCGACTCTCTGCGGGTCGCCCCCCCGCCTCACAGCCTCTCAAGTCTTACTATTCGGGCCCCGGCTACTACTGGATGGGGAGCGGAGGAAGATCACTCCGTTAGGGAAGGCAAGGAGATAGGCAGGTGGCTGGCCAGGATTTGAGCCAAGGCAGAAGAACATGTGAGCGGAGCTAAATGGGCATGTGCCCGAAACTGAAGAAATATCCCCTCCGCTCCGACCAGCACATGATCATCAGAAAAGGGCACAGATAATGAAAAAAATACAACCCTCCTAAGCTAGTAGGCACAGCGGAGCGGGGGTGTTTAATTCATATTTTTTTACATTGCCCCTGCCCCCTATTAAATCCAATCTTGGGACAAAACCAGGGACAGACTTGGTCCGGGAACAGTGTCCTCAATCAGGGGACTGTCCCCTGAAACTGGGAATGTTTGGTCACCCTATCATACACCCTATCATACAAGGTGTTGTTGACAGTTGATCCTCACTATATTACAAACTGGGTTCCTTCCCCTTGTTTTACAGCACAATTTGCTTATTAAATAAAATCCATGCTAACCTATTGCTTACAATGACCCTGTTTGGGCAGCTGTGGGAATGATACTGGCACTGTATAAATAACATAAGGGCAACCAAGTTCAAAAGTCAACCAGTCCAACCACTTGACCTCTGGAAGATTTACCCCTCTTCATGACCAGGCCACTTATTGCGATACGGCACTGCGTTTCTGTAACTGTCAATTGCGCGGTCATGAGACACTGTACCCACATAAAATGCATGTCTTTTCCCCCCCCCACAAATATTGGTATTTGCTTTTTTGTTTTTGTGCTATAAACAAAAAGACCAACAATTTAGAAAAAAATATGTATATATTTTATTTCTGCTATGAAACATATTCAATAAAAAATGTAAAAAATGTAATTTCTTCATCAATTTAAGCCAATTAGTATTCTGCTACATGTTTACCAATACATGTATATTGATTGATTTATGCGAACGTTAAAGCATCTACAACCTATGGTATATATTTATGGAATTTTTATCTATTTATGTTTTTTATACTAGTGTATCGCCCTGCTGCCAAATACTGGGTTAAATTTAGTGGGTGTCTGAGCCGATAACATGGCTCAGACTGTGATGATTTATAATTAGTCTGTGTTCTGGCAGTGGCTGTGCCTGATAGCATTTTCCCACTGTTGCCAGTGTTGGAACACGGGCAAGCCATAGATTGTTGAGTTCCTCGGGAACGGCCCAGTGGGAGTGGTGCCCCGCTGTGCATGCGGGGAAGGGATACTTAAGAGGCAGACGCCATATTTTGGGGTCCTTCGCCTTGTGCCCTCCTGGCGCGAGGTATATGTTGCGTGATTTCCATCCCCGGGACCACGTTGGCCCAAGGCTGCATCTCTACCAGTAGGCCCAGTTATGCTGACTGGGGCCTACGAATCAAGAGGGATCCCAAGCTAAGGAAGCTATACTTAATAAAGGAAACCAGGGGAGGACCTGCCCTGGAGGAGACCAAGTGGAAGGCCTATGTTCCCCGGGATAGGCCAGGTGATCTTATTAAGGAGAGATCCACAACTCCATTTGTCCTACAGTTCCCCGGGTCGGCTTAAAGGCTCTTTAACTGTACAGCTGGAAGTTCAGGTGTTACATCCTGTGGCAGAGGATTCTGGACTGTTCAATTTGCTCTCAATCAGTCTGTGGCAGAGACTGTTTTGAACTGGTTCGTGCATCATTCCGGCTGCTAGGCCAGGTGAGAGGGGTCTATCCAGGTGAGCAACACCCACTCAAGAGAGAGTGGTGAATGACTTTGGAGTATAGAGGTTTCTCCCCAGTGATCTGTACCGCGTACCTGAACCTTCCTCTTTTCCCCTTCATTCTTCTACCTCCATCACAAGTTTTGAGCAAAAGACTAAAACCTGACAGTTAGAGGTTTTACATCTTGTGTGGACATTGGAGGTATTTCAAACTACATTCGCCTAGACGACAAATGTTGAGGTAACGTGCAAGGCCCAAATCTAAACCAGCAGCTCCTTCGGGGGTAGTGCTACACTAGCAATGGTGCCAATGAGTGACTTAGATGCAATTCTTCGGCGTCCGCTGGGTTGCGTTCCCGTCGTTTTCCGCGTTGAGTATGCAAATTAGCTATTTCCGACGATCCACGCATTCTTTTACGTCGTCTCTAGTCGGCTTTTTTCGGCGTATAGTTAAAGCTGCTATCTGGTGGCGTACTCAATTTTAAGTATGGCCGTCGTTCCCGCGTATAATTTTAAAAATGTTATTTCGTTTGCGTAAGTCGTCCGTGAATCGGGCTGGACGTAATTTACGTCCACGTCAAAACAATGACGTCCTTGCGACGTCATTTAGCGCAATGCACGGCGGGAAATTTAGGGACGGCGCATGCGCAGTTCGTTCGGCGCGGGGACACCTCCTTTATGGGGCATAACTTTGTATAACTTACGCGTACTGCGTCGGACGCACGTACGTTCGTGAATCGGCGTATTTTCCTCATTTGCATATTTGAATGGCTGATCAATGGGAGCGTAAATATGCGCCCAGCGTAAATGTGCGACCACCCTACGCCGGCGTAAGCAAGTTACGTCGGAAGGCTAAAGCCTTTTTTTAGGCGTATCAGCGCACAGATACGACGGCGCACATTTGCACTTACGTCGGCGTATCTTGAGATACGTCGGCGTAAGTGCTTTGTGAATCCGGGCCAAAGCACATGTTCTTCCACTGGAAACTATGAAAAAGCATCAGTGCTGCAATGGATAGGTTCTTGATTCATGATTCCAGTTAATAGGTATATGACTGAGGAGGAATGTGAACCGAATTTCATACAGAATAGCAGAGGAACAGTACAACCAGACCTTCTGTTATAAGAAGACAATTCTGTATCACATGGAATAGAATAAAGGGGGAATGATATGTTTTACAAAAGCATCTCTTCAGCACTGGCAAATATAGACATTGAAATGTAGACATCTCCTGATACACCGCCGTATGTCTGAGTTTCGTCGGTCGTATCTATGCGACTGATTCATAGAATCAGTTATGCATAGATATGCCTAAGATCCGACAGGTGTAACTGTGTTACACCGTCGGATCTTAGGATACAATTCCAGGCCGGCCGCTAGGTGGCGTTTCGGTTTATTTACGCGACGAATATGCAAATAAGGAGATACGCCGATTCAGAAACGAACGACTGCCCGGTGCTTTTTTTTTACGTTGTTTGCGTTCGGCTTTTTCCGGCGGATAGTTACCCCTGGGTCTATGAGGCGCAGCCAATGTTAAGTATAGCGGTCGTTCCCGCGTCGCGATTTAAAAATTTTACGTCGTTTGCGTAACTCGTCCATGAATGGGGCTGGACGCCATTTACCTTCACGTCGAAACCAATGACGTCCTTGCGACGTCATTTAGCGCAATGCATGCTGGGTACATTTTTGGACGGCGCATGCGCTATTCGATCAGCGCAGGAACGCGCCTGATTTGAATAGTACACTCCCCCTAGCCGCGGAATTTGAATTCCGCCGGGGGATTTACGATACGCCGCCGCAAGTTTTGAGGTAAGTGCTTTGTGAATTACCCACTGGCCTCAAAAACTTGCGGCGGCCGATCTTAAATCACATAGGTTACGCGGATCTAAAGATCCGCTAACCTATGTGAATCTGACCCTATGAGTCCAGGCAGAAGGAGAGCAAAGGAATGACTCCCTTTGTGTCAGGCTTCTCTCTCCTGTCCCCTGACACCACAGGCCCAACCTGAAACACTCTATACAAATCAACAGGTAATAGTTTACTTCTTAGTTAAACTGTCAAACACACCCAATGCATATGCAGAGCCCTGAGTATGTGTGTGTGAATCTGTATGGCACTAGTAGCTTCAGTCCTTTTGAAGCAAAGATAAGATTTGGTGTCTTCAGCTATCCACTCTCGTTGGTGCACATAAACACCTGGATAGCAGGGCTAAACAACACAACTGGCCCAGATTATTTAGTGAAACAGGCAGGGTTTTGTTCAACAAGGTGTGAGGACAATGATGTCTGTATACAATGTCCCAGAAATGGATAACCTTATCCTTTATCCCTGTAGTACTAAAAGTGTCAGCAAGATGACTACCAGCAATGATGTCTATATACAGCGTTCAAATAACTCCTTCTGTAGTACAGTGTCTCTGTTGCAGACAAGCAGAAATGCCCTCTCACCAAATCCTGCAATCAAGGCCCAAACGAAAGTCCCAGAACAGAGAGGCTCTATTGGCTCTCTTGGCAACCCGACTGGTCAGCTCACACTGGAACTATTTACTTTTGGTGTAGGTGCGCCTCGATATGCACATGGGATCCTCCTCTCTCCGGCTGGACATCCCACCTGGAGGTGGAAGCCTGAACGCGCAGCGAGATCATCTGAGAGACAGCATCTCTCTCTTGGGTCTGGTCTCTTCCCTCCCTCAAGGCTGACTTTTCCTCAGGGCACAAAATATCTTTACTTTCCTGTCACAGAGCACCCTGGGCTATTTGTAGTTCCTTCCTGAATACCAGGCTATAGTGCCTCTTTGTGAGGGAACTGCATGCCCCAGAATCCATTGCAGCTGCTTCCTGCAGCTTAGTACAGTCTCTCTGATTGGCTGCTGTAATTGTGCCTTTAACTTTGTTTACTTCTTCCTGCCAATAGGGGCACAAGAGAGGCTACTGAATTCACAGCTTTGTGTGCATGTGCTCATATTACAATAGACTCAGTCAGTGAAAAAGGAAGAGGGAGGGGTGAAAATCCTCCTTGCAGCTGCTGGCAGGCAGATCTCCCTAACTCTAGCTGGAAAGCCTGTGTACATTGTTCTGGCCAGCTTGGCAGGGTCCCCCCGCTACACATGGATTTCGATTTTTTCCCCTCTAATTAGTTTAAAAAAGGGTGGGCTCGGAACACAATATGGGCTTGTGGGCTCGGGGTGCAAATATTTCCCTACCTGTCCCTTCCTCCCGAGAACCGAGCCCAGCAACGTCCCCACCCCCCAGCAACCAGACGAACACTGAGCTGAGGCTGCATCAACTGCCTGGGGAGCAGGAGAACTACGACCCAGAGCTACTTTACCTTCTACCTTCTATACCGGTATGTACTGGGGGGTACTGGGATCATACTTCACCGTAGGCCCTATGGTAGGCGGGCGATGTGGGGGTTTGTTTGCCGCCCCCCAACACATGGCACACCAGCCGCCACAGGATTTACAGAAAAGCCAAATGAAAACCATCATTACAAATAAACTGAAAAAAAAAACAAGGTTACAGTGGGCTAAAGAAAAGCAATCAGGGACTGTGGATGACTGGATGAAAGTGATATTCAGCGATGAATTACGAATCTGCATTGGCATGGTGATGATGCTGAAACTTTTGTTTGGTGCCGTTCCAATGAAATGTATAAAGACGACTGCCTGAAGAAAACATGCAAATTTCCACAATCATTGATGATATGGGGTTGCATGTCAGGTAAAGGTACGTTGGAGATGAAAGTAATTAAATCTTCAATAAATGCACAGGTTTATATTGAGATTTTGGACACTTTTCTTATTCTATCAATTTTAAGGATGTTTGGTGATGACATCATTTTTCAGGATGTAATCTGATGCAGAAATTTGTTTTAGAACTGCAAAGTACATGGTGAATTGAGTGATTCCATATTTTTTTCTGCTTGACCTGCAAAAACTGACTACAATTTTCTTTATTTTTTTATTTTTTTTAAGTGTTTCTTAAAGCCAGGAGGTTGGAATGTTAAATGAAAATAGTTTTGAGGCATGTCTGTAATTCTTTTTTTTTTGTTTTTTTACACAATTAAACAATTGAATGAAAATTTTTCAAGAGTGGTGATTCCATTCTTTTTGCCAGGAGTTGTACTTGCTCGATGAACTTTGGGATGAGGTGCTGCAAAATAGTCAGTTTATTTTACTTTCTCCATCCCACAGTGTAACACAGCTAGATATTTATTTGTAAAAAAAATGAAAACCATTTATCACTTTTCTTCCACTTCACAATTATGTGCCACTTTTTGTTTGTCCATCACATAAAATCCCAATAAAATGAATTTATGTTTTTGGTTGTAACATGGCAAAATGTGAAAAACTTCAAGGGGTGTGAATACTTTTTCAAGGCACTGTATATGGTATTTCCCTAACCCTTGACCCTATTTTATGTATTCTGGGATATGTTGATTCCAATACATTGGACTCAAAGTTAATTGTTGCAATTTTAAGATCTCTTTTAGTGCTTGAAAACTGATTGCTTTAAGATGGGTATCCTCTACTCTGCCATCAGTAGATGAGTAGAAATCCAAAGTGAATAAATATAATTTGAGCCGTGTTGGAGCCTGGGTCCCAGGACATTTGATTCTCACCAGACATCAAAGTGTTTACTGGCTTATCCCCTCTTGATAAATACTAACTGTTAATATCGCCTTTTAAATTTCTTCTCACCAATTGGTTTTTCACCCTCAATCTTCCAACTAAGCTTGGCTTCAGCAACACTATTTACTGGGACCGCTGGTCCTGGGATCCCATACTTATTCCCTGCTGTGTATCTCACGCAGGTCCATCTCTATATTTACCCCCTTGGCCGCCGTGGGAGACAACATTCCTTGGCTGTTTGGGCGTCTGAGCTGACGGGACACCTGCTCCTAGAACTTCTCCTGATGAAGCTATGTAATGTCGTGAAACTAGTTGAGAGACTCCCTGTACCGTGACCCCAACACTCACCTGGATTCCCCACTTGGGGATTGCAATTTCGGTGATCTGATTGGTCATCACTATATGTGTATTGTTTTAATTGTCTTTAATGTTTGATGTTTTTATTTTTTTTGATACTATGCCAATAAATGTACCTATTTTTGATATACCTGCTCTTTCCTGAGTTCATCTACTCATCCTGTACTGTAATAGTCCTTCCTGCCCATTACTCTTTGTGGGTTCTCTTGGGTTCTTGGGGGTTCCCTGATTTCTCTCGCTATCTAAATAGATTTTGGATGATGGCACTGTTTTAAATTTAGTACTACATAGTTTATCCATGGGGCTAAAAATTAATTCATATTGCAATACATGTTTAAGCTGGCCAACTGCTTTAAAGTAATCCGTCTCTAGCCAGTCCTACAATGCTCTGCCACTGCAAATGCTCCTGTGAACACAATGCCAACATGGGATAAACAGACACAAAATGGGGGAGAGTTACAAGGTTCACGTCTGGTCATTGACCTGCAATACAACAGAAACAATATATACCTGTTCTCAGATCCCAATAGCTTGTACATGCATGTATTTTACCAGGTGTTAAAGGAGTGCAACCACATGTTAACACTAAAAATACTGGATGAATTATAGTGTTAATATGTGGTCTCACCCCTTTGGCTCCTGGTAGATTATATGCATGTACAATAGGCACCTTGAAGATAGGCTTTGTTCTGAGATATGAGCCATATCTTTACAGATACCCTTCAAGGTGAGAGGTTATTGCAATTCCTAATAATCTTAGTATATACTCAATCAATCAGAAGAGCTTGAGACCCATGGACGTTGAGATTAAAGGCTGGGCGATTTTCTTGATGTAACCAGGTATGGAATGCTAGAAAATAATTGAGGAAATTTGCTTGGGCTAACCCCCAATCTGACATGGCGGCCTGTTTTGCTATATGGATATATTTTATGTGCTAGGTAACATAGATTGAGCAACTGTTTAGAAGAAAAGTCTGTCTCATCTACGGTGATAAATCTTTTGCAAACATGTGCAATTTGTTTGATGTTGGCTGCCCAGAATTACAGATAGAGTTGCAAATACACATACACCTGTTGCTTTTTTCGTGATAAATGCCCCCTATAGTGTTCTCCAAGCAGAAAACATCAAGCTTTCCCATTTGCTTGCCAGACTTACGACATTTGTAAACAGAGATTTTAGTAGCTTAATTTGAGATGCATTATTTAATACTTATTTGGAACTTTTGGATCTTCTTAATACCTGCGATATCCTACCCACATCCTCCCCCATTTCATCGTCCAGGAGTTCAGCTAAAAACTGAGACGCTGGCTCAGAGATGACACAACCATGAAAATCTGTGTGCCCCTGTATTTACATTGGCACAGAGCATCCCCTGTCTTGCACAGATCTCCCCCTGCTGCAGTCCTTTTACCCCTTTTACCTTGTAACTTGCTACAAATTGACAACGTTCTGTCTGATCACTGAGAAAGAGGAGACTAAGAAAATGCTTCCTCCTGCCTGCAGCGTACTGATGACATCATTTCAGACAAGCAAAATCACTGGATTCAAGCTCGAACACTACTTTTTTAAAGGTAGAGTTTTTTGGTTTGTTTTTGTGTGTGTGTGTGTGTGTGTGTTTGTGTGTGTGTGTGTGTGTTTTAATTTCGTGGCATGTCAGAAATGTCTTTATGCAGAAGTGTACAGTTACTAAAATGACTACTTTGTCTGCTCAACCATGCGTAAACTCCTATTTGTTTTCTCTCTGACATCTGCTACTTGATCTCACCATTCCCACTTCATGACTAAATTTACATTCTTGGCAGTGTAAGTCTTGTATGGGGATAAAGTGTACTTTGGAGGAATAAGTCCCTAGTTATGACTTACATCCAAGTTTCTATATGTATGTCTATGTACCAGTTTATAGCTTTGATCCACACATTATCTTTCATGCTTATTACTGCCTTAATTACTGACTCATTTTAAATTGGACTGAATGAAATATGCATGCAAATTGAAGAAAAAGTTGATTTTGTAAAATCCCAAAAATATATTAAAATGTTTAAAGGAATTTGATAGGCTAAAATATACAGACAGTCTGGCAACCACTTACCAATTGTTCTAATGAATGACCTTTCTATAAATAAGTTCACATCATGCAAAACTGTACAGTTGAGCCTATTTAGGGTGGAGAATGGAGCTCTACAGGAGCCAACCTGTCAGGAAGAAACAAGTAGGCTGAGAAAATCAATCTTAGCCAAGGATTTTTGCCCCATGCAGTCTTGCCTAGAGATGTGGAGGGTCTTACAAACATATGACCACAGCTACTCCTGTTGCATCCTCTATAATCCTAGGATTCTATTCAGACAAGCTGCTGTCCTCTGCTAATGGGTTGTCATTAAACTCTCCATCATCAACCAAAAAATGGAGTACTAGTTTTAGGTGAACTGACCCTTTAAATGCAACCTTTATCTAAACCCTAAAATTTCCACACCTAACCCTCACCTATAGCCCAAATTTCTTCCTGACCTCCTAACATGACTAGTCTAAACCTGAAAACTCTCCAAAAATGGATATTTACCCTACTGATATGTAAAATATTGAGCACTAAGGAGTCAATTCACTATGCGTTAAATTAAAGCTGAAAAAATACATTAAAATTATGCATGCGGAAACAATTGTGCAAACGTTCAATTCACAACTAAGAATTGTGTGGTAAATGAATGGAACGATGGTGGAGGGGGCGTGGCCGGATGCTGGAGGGAGTGAGAGTGAGGGTGTTGGAGTGAGCGGAGTGAGCAGATGAGAGCCTCCTTCTCCCCCCCTGTCAAGCTGAAAACCATGCCGATATAATGCACTTAAACTCGGATCCTGGTCTGAGCCCTTATCCCCCCCAGGAGCTGAGACTTTAAAGCATCATAGTGCATTTTTGATCAGTACTATATTTTTTTTTTTTTTTTTTTTGCTGTTTGGGCTGTTCGAGTCTAATATATAAACCTTTCGCAGCTGTTACCTGTTGAACTCTCTCTGTGCTCCTATACACTGCTGCTGACACTGCTGGTTTACCTAGTAACGCACGGACACTGGAGGTTTGGAGCATTCTTACTCTGCCTCCGGACGTTGGGCTCCTTTACCAGATCGTGGAGTGGCGTTGGGGCTGGAAGAGACTGAGAGCAGTCCTCACCGAGCGGAGGATCGAGGGGTGTACGGAGGTACTCGAAACCACAGAGCTGCCCGAGATCCCGTGAAATCTCGTGAGATTTCGAGTACACACAAGAAGCTGCTGGGTGTTGTTTCCCTTCACAGCGAGGATCGGGACCCGACTGAGTCACTGAGAGCGGGGGAGAGATCCCAGGGAGCTGGGAAGGTGAGCTGGAGGAAACGATTCACGCCGTCAGTGCTATCATTAGAGCTGCCAGAGGACTGCATAAAGACATAAAGGCAAAGAGGAAAGAATCACATCACATACGAGGGTAAGGAGACAACTTCTGAAGCGTGCAGGGACAAGTATTCAATGCTCTTTGATGGCTCTCTGCGCTTACTGCCCATTGCATTAGAAACATTGCTGAATCTGTGTGCTTCTTCCCTATTGTTAATAAATAGACTATCTTCTGCAAAGAGCAAGGGAAAAGGAAACAACTAACTCTATTGGGGCTTTTTTTTCTTTTTTTGCATTTAATTTGCCTGCTGCATAGACTGCTAGACAGAGTATAGGGTGCTTAAGCTATATAAACTACCTGTGCATATTATAATCGGCAGTCCATTTAAACCCAAGGGGGTGAACTTTGGTGATACAGGGGTTCTTGATAGTTTTTGGGAGCCCCCGGGAGATCTGCCCCCCCTCCCCTTCTCTCTTATTATAGCAGGGGCATTTTGTTTTGTATTTCTGTGTCTCTCTTTTCCTCCATGTTTACCATGACTAATAAACGTGGGCCTGAGGACCAGCAAAACTCAGAGGGAGCCCCTACCACACGGTCCACTAGGGGAAAAGAGAAGGGTAGCCAGGCTGCAGCGGCTAAACTCAATCGTTATTTTCACCCATCTCAGCCCATATCCCAAACGCCCACTAAAGGAGGTCCATCACCACCAGCCATACAGCCCAAGGGTTCCGCAAGTTCATCGGGGGCTAGGAAAAGTCAGGGGTCGGCGGCTCCCAAATCAACCAACCCCACAAATCTAACTGGAACTAAAGCCCTGACTACTACTAAAGGACTTGGGGGGGAGGTACATGGAGCCGCGGCTGCATTGGCTACGCTCGTGATACCTGACCTTACTACCTTACCCGGCCCTGAACCAGTAGAAGAGCCCACATTGAGGGATGTCCTGCGAGCGGTCAATGACTGTAAAGAATACATGATGGGCTTTGATAACCAGCTAAAGAACCTGAGTGATGAGCTCGTCTCAATACATCAGGATATGCGCAAAACCGTTGAAAGAGTTACCACCCTGGAAGAACGAGTGAGCACAGTGGAGGATACCCTGTATCCGTTCGAGAACGAACTCAGGGGTTTACAGGAGAAAACGAACCAACAAGCAGCTAAATTAGACGAAATTGAGAACAGGCTTCGAAGGAATAACATTCGAGTTATCGGTCTCCCGGAACGGAGTGAAGGGCCCAACACCATATCCTTCATGGAGGGCTGGCTCAGGGAAATTTTTGGCCCGGCCACTTTCTCACCCTTTTTCTCTATTGAGAGGGCTCACCGGGTTCCCTTCAAACCCCTGCAGGAAGGAGGCCGCCCTAGATCATTACTCTTCAAGTTTTTTTATTATGGCGATAAAGTCACTCTGCTTCAAAAAGCCAGGGAAATGGGAGATATTATGTATAAGGGAGTGAGAATCTCATTTTACCCTGATTTCTCCCCTGATTTGCAAAAACGCAGAGCTGAATTTTCACAAATAAAACGCACCCTACAGCACCACAAGGTGATATATGCCTTACAGTATCCGGCCCGGCTACGGGTTACAGCCCTGGGCAGGACTCTTTTTTTCAACTCACCGGCAGAGGTGGCACAATGGCTGGAGGCAAACAGCAAGGATCTCTAGACATTAATACAACATAACTACAACATAACTATATGTCTCCCCCCCTTTTTTTTTTTTGAAGGGACACTATTTTTCCCTTTTTTTTTTGAAGGGCCACTATTTTTCCCTTTTTTTTTTTTAGGGAGTAGCTACGCTACGGAAATAATTTCCCTTTTTTTCTTTCTCACAATTTGATCGTCTACAAAAAAAAAAAAGGGTGAAAAACACTATAAGATGAATAACACTATAACACTATAAAGACTCACTATTTTGTGGGGGTTTTTTCCTTTTTTTTTTTTTTTTTTTCCTCATAATTCGATTGATTATACAAGGAGAATAATACTACAGAATAACAACACTATAATGACTCACTATTTTTTGGGGGGGGGGTGTTTTATTTATTTATTTATTTATTCTTTGTCGTTTTTTTTTTTTTGTTTTTTTTGTTTTTTTTTTTAGAGGGGGAAGGGGGGGGGGGGGGGGGGGGGTTTTGAAGACAAGGAAAATATATATTAAAGGGAGGGGAAGGGAAAGGGAAGGAAAAAATTTTTTTTTTTTTTTTTTTCCCCCTTTTTTTTTTTTTTTGGGGAGGGTGTGATACGTACCTATTGTCACTTATTGTTACTTATATAGCCATATAATGTTCACTGGTATATTGCCAGTGATCTCAATCTATTTGAGTTCTTAAGCCCTTATATCTACAGACAATTAGTTTGTTTGGGGTTTTTTTTTTTTTTTTTTTTTTTTTTTGTAGTACGATTGGGCATAAAAAGAAAAAAAAGGAAAAAAATCTTTTGCACTATAAGATTAATGGCACTAAACATTTCACTATTTTGAGGTTCTCTCTTCTTGTTACAGGGAGAGGGAGAGGGGGTGGGTGGTGGGGGAGGGGGGAAGGAGGGGTACCCTTCCCTTTTTTTGTAAGGGGATGGGGGTTAATTGGGTTATAGAGGGTGTAGTTTTGAATTGATTGGTACCTTATTTTTTTTTATAGTTGTATTATGTTTATCTATATATTATTAGAGGCTCCAGTCGGCCTGAGCTATCACATAGACAGATAATTGGTTTACCCAACTAACTGGGGGGTGGGGGTGCACTATGTTCACTCTTATTATGCTAATGACCCCAATTTACGTAGGTTGAAAAATTGATCGATAACTGGATTAATCTGATCAACTGTGGAGTCCCTCTTCTCCTTTCTTCTTTCTTCACTTCCCCCCCCCCCCTTTTTTTTTTTTTTTTTTTTTTTTTTTTTTTTTTTTTTTTTTTTTTTCTTTGGGGGGGGGGGGGAAAGCGGACATTCTCTTTTTCCGACCCTGAGAGATGGAGGCTCGGAATTTGACTAGGGAGATGGGGGTGGGGGGGGAGATGAGAGGTTCTCGCTTCTCTGCTGAGGGAGAGAGGCGAATAAGTGTGAGAATGGGAGTATGGGTGCGGTTAGGTGAGGGTGGTGAGGCCACAGGTGAAACCCTATGGGGAAGCCCAGGTGGGCAGGGGGAAGGGGGGATTGGGGAGGGGGGAGGTTGGGAGGGGGAGGGGAAAAGTGGGAGGGAATTTTGGGGGAAAGAGGCATCTTGGTCATCATAGAGGAGAGGAGAGGTCTTGGTTTTGTTAAGTGGCAGAGGGATGGGGAAAGAGAGAGAGAGAGAAGAAGGAGATGGGAAAAAAATCGGCTGCTCTATGTTAGGCTATCTTATTTTATGTCATTACTACTTTATTTAGTCCATGGCTTTGAGGATTAAATCATGGAACGTACGAGGGCTAGGGGACCCCACTAAGAAAGCACTGGTGCTGGCCTCAATGGAGGGAAGGGGGCCAGGGATACTTTGCTTACAGGAGACACACCTGACTAAGGACACGATGACCCAATTGGGTCTACGAAAATTCCCGTTTCGCTACCATTCTGTACACTCCTCATATTCGAGAGGAGTGAGCATAATGGTGGGGAAAGGTGTGCCATTTACATGTGAGAGAAGCTGGATAGACGAGCAGGGGCGGTATGTGTTCCTGGCCTGCTCTATTGAAAATAAGCAGTATATCATCGCCAATATTTATATCCCCCCCCCATTTAAGTTTGATGTCCTACAGAAATTGGTGGAATTTATGTTAGACAAAACTGACATTCCCTTAATAGCAGTGGGAGACTATAATGAAGTGCTAGACAGAGCCTATGACAGATTCCCTTCGACATACGATTCAAATATGGAACAAGGGAGCCGACTGGCCCAATTTCTGGATGAGATGGGATTAAAGGACATTTGGCGTACCCGACATCCTTGTATCCGACAGTATTCTTGTCTATCTAGCTCCCATGCTACTTTGTCCAGAATCGACATGGCCTTAGGAAACGAGTTGGCTCTGGGCATGGTTGAGAAGATAGAATATGGGCCAAGGGGAATCTCAGACCACTCACCATTGGACTTAGTGATTAGGAGGAGTAAGAACACCTCTCAAAGAGAGTGGAAAATTAGTCCATACTGGCTTGAGCTGTTGGGAGACTCACAGGAGCTGTTAAATAGCCTGAAAGAATATGTCGAAATAAATACAGGCTCGGCAAAGCCTGGAGTGGTCTGGGATTCGCTTAAGGCCTATTTGAGGGGTTTGCTAATCCAGAGAGTGGCAAGGGTACAGAGAGAGTCTAGGATATGGGAGGAGGACCTTAGAAGGGAAGTGATGGTAGCCGAACAAAGATATATTGAGACCCCGTCCCCAAGCAGGCAAAGGGAGTGGCTCGACAAACAGAAGGTCTATAAAATGGCTACTATGAGAAAGGCAGAGAACCATCGAATATTTCAAAGACAAACCCAATTTGGGGAGGGGGAGAAAGTGGGGCGAGTTTTGTCCTTGTTGACTCGGGCCAACTCCCCCTCTTCAAATATTTTGGCAATTAGGTCCTTAACAGGCGATATCTCTACGGAAGGTAATGAGATAAGACAAATATTCCACGGCTTTTATAAATCTCTCTACAAATCAAGGGGAGGAAACGAAGGAATGGAAATTTTCTTCCAGGGAACCCCAACTCCAACACTATCAGATAAAGATAGGGAAAGGTTGGACTCTCCAGTCACATTGGAAGAATTACAGAGGGCAGTAGCGGGGATGTCCAGCCACAAAGCACCTGGCCCGGACGGCCTCCCAATAGAGATCTATAGGCGCTTTGGTGGAGCTTTGCTACCAGAATTACTTCAGACATTGAAAAGTGCTTTTTTAGAGGGGCAGCTTCCCTCCTCTATGATGGAGGCAACGATTGTTGTAATCCATAAAGAGGGAAAGGATAAACTAGACCCGATTTCCTACCGCCCAATATCATTGCTCTGTACAGATGCAAAAATCCTTGCCAAAGTACTGGCGGATCGCTTAAAAGAGTGTATTGAGAGCCTTATCCACTCGGATCAATCAGGATTCATTCCAAACAGGTCAACTAGCAAAAACATCAGAAGAGTCTTCTTAAATATACAGATCCCCATTGAGAACGAGGGTCCTAGAGCTCTGCTGGCTTTAGACGCCGCTAAAGCTTTTGATAGTATCGAGTGGCCATACCTATGGAAGGTATTAGAAAGCTTTGGATTTGGCCCAACATTTATTAAGTGGGTCAAACTCCTATACAGCGAACCACGAGCAAAAATTAAAATCAACGGTGAAGTCTCAGATATATTTGAGCTTGAGAGAGGGACGAGACAGGGCTGTCCCCTTTCACCGCTCCTGTTCGCACTTGCTATGGAACCTCTTGCTATCAAAACCAGATTAAATAAAGACATACAAGGATTTAGAAGGGGTACAGAGGAGGACAAGATATCGCTTTTTGCGGACGATGTCCTGTTTTTTATAGGAAATGTGGATAGCTCGTTGACCACAGTGGTCCAAATGATTAAGGAGTTTGGAAGATTCTCGGGGCTGAGTGTGAATTGGGATAAATCGGCCCTACTCCCATTAGACCCGCTGGGGGTTCAGACAATCGCTGAAATGCCCCAGCTGAAAATATCAACAAAATTGAAATATTTGGGGGTTTGGATCACTAGTGAAGTTAAGGAGTACACCACTAATAATATAGCTCCACTATTGTTGAGACTGAGATTAAAGAAGGATGCTGGATGGAAACATTATTCAGGGAGTTAATGTGGAAGGGAGGCCAGGCCAGAATTAGATTGCAGACTATGCAGCTCCCGGTGAAGGAGGGGGGGATGGCGGTCCCACACCCTAGAACATATTTTTTGGCATCTCAGCTGCAACACATGGTGGGTTGTGGTATTCAAAATTCGGGCAATAACGACTTTAGATTAATCCTATTAAGGTCCCCACATAAAATCCTAATAGAAGCCCTGGAGGCAGACTCACTTCACTATCAGTGCCCAACTGTAAAGCTAATCAACAAGGTGTGGCAAACTACTAAAGCTTTGCTGGGATATACCGGTGTAACCGAGTATGCCCCCCTTGGGCATAATGAAAACTTGACAGAACTTAAAGATATTGAAATTCCTAAGATCTGGGAGAATCAGGGGATAACACGGGTATTACATATGTATGAGGGTGACTTAATTAAAACATTTTCGAAATTGAGGAGTGAATTTAACATACCAAATAAAACATTCTTTAAATATTTACAAGTCAGGCACGCCCTCCAAACCCAATTCAAGATCCATCCGATGGTTAGGACCCATACCCCTGAGCTCCTTAAAATGATTCAGACTAATATTACAAAAGGTCAAATTTCTGTACTGTACGGGAAATTGGGGGCTAAAGCCATAAGTCAAACTGGGGTCTCTAAAAGTCGAGAAAGATGGGAAAGAGACATTGGATTGCTAACCTCTGAGCAGTGGAACCAAATCTTACAGAGAGGAACATTGGTGTCAATTGCCCCTGCGCAGAGATTGTCCCATCTATTTCTACTGCACAGGGTCTATTACACCCCTAAAAAAATGTTTGTATTGGGCTGGAATGTAAACGATGAATGCCCCAGATGCAAAGCAACTGGAGATTTTATCCACATGTTCTGGAGATGCCCCAAGCTTTTTAGATATTGGATAGAAGTGATAAATAGGATTAATAAGATCTTTAAGACCTCTTTAGAGCCGGAGGTCAGAACCTGTCTACTAGGGGACACGGAAGAGCATAGAATACCTGCAGGAGCACTGGAAAGCGTGCTTAGGTGCCTCTTCCAAGCTCGGAAGCTAATAGCACAGAGATGGCAAGCGCATGTTCCTCCAACAGTCGAGAACTGGGTTGAAAACATCAATGCGCTGATTTGGTGCGAGAGGGTGGCCTTTATTAAGCAAGGAAATTACAACAGATTTAGAAGAGTGTGGGAGCCTTGGCTGACAGAAATGGGAATATCTGTAGAGAGATAGTCTCTATAGGGGGATTACAAACCCCCTTGTACTCCAGTAGACGAAAAAACTGAATGACAAGGATGAATTAATCTAATAGCGCTCTCTCCAGCTTTGGATATGCTGGATTCCCTTTCTAGGTCTTTGAGATTAGACCCTCTTTCCTTTATTGTGTTTCTTTATCTCTCTTTTCGCGCTCTTTTTTAATCTACTCCTTTTCTTTGTACCCCCTGTCAACCAAACAAAAGATAATTTAGACCAAGATATCTGCCTCTACTTTTTTATAAATAAATTTATAATATTAATAGGGAGGGTGGGAGGGGGGAGAAGAGAGGGAGGGGATGGGGTAAATTAAGGAATTTAAATGAAATATGCTTGGCTATATGTAGAAATACAATGTAACTGTACCAGACAATGTAAACTATAGCTATGTAAACATATAAATCTGTAGAGATGCTTATTTCTTGGAAGACAATAAAGAAAAATTAAGATAAAAAAAAAAGAATTGTGTGGTAAATAACGAATGCAGTGTTTGTTCGAGCAGTAACTACCACAATGCAGTAATTTATCGCATTAAATCTGGTTACTAAGGAGTGGGCTGGGAAGTTGGCTGCCACGTCTTTAACAATTGGTGAGTCATCAGCTGTCAGCAGATTCCCCGCTGATAGCTGAATATAAAAAGAAAATGCCGGCAATTAAAATTTATGAAAAAAAAGCATGAGCTCTCTCCAATGCAATCCAGGCCCCTTGGGTCTGGTATGGATTTTAGGGGGAACCCAAAGACAATAAAAAAAAAAAAACAGCGTGGGGTCCACCCCCGAAAATACAAATCAGACCCTTATGGAAGCATGCAGCCCAGCAGGTCGGGAAAGGGGGGGGTGAGGGAGCAGTCTGTCAAGCAACGGAGCAGGCAGACAGCGGAAGCATTCGCCACAAACTGAGCTTTTTTTTCTCATTCTTTCTTGGTGAATGAGTAGGGGTACTATGTACCTCTATACTATGTACTATGTACCCCTACTCATTTACATAGGGGATCTGTTAAAGAGGGCTTCCAAATTCTGATAAGCCCACCACTCACAGACCCCCACATCCACAGCCCAGGGTTGTGGGGAGGAGGCTCTTGTCCCCATCAACACGGGGACAGGGTGCTTTGGGGGGCCTGAGCACACCCCATGTTGAGGGCATGTGGCCTGACATGGTTTAGGAGGGGGGTCCTCGCAAGTCCTCCCTCTTTCCTGACCTGCCAAGCTGCATGCTCGGGTAAGGGTCTGGTACCTGGTCCTCCGCTGCACTCTGTTGTTCAATTGGCTTACTTATATGTCACTACGTGATACAGCAGTGATGTAAGGGATGACTCATCAGACCACTGAGCTTAGCGGGAGACCAAGCATCCAACACACCTGGAAGTGTGCCTGATGCTAAAGCCCTGTACACATGTACAAAGAATACCGGCAGACATTCTGCCTGTGTGTATGGCGGTCTGTCTCTCTATGTACCCCTACTCATTTACATAGGGGGATCTTTTAAAGGGAGCTTCAAAATTCTGATCAGCCCCCTGCTCGCAGACCCCCACAACCACAGCCCAGGGTTATGGGGAAGAGGCTCTTGTCCCCATCAAACCAGCAGCCATCCAACACAGTATCAGCGCTCTAAGCCAATGGCAGAGAACACTAATCGGACTGTTCTGGCAGGGGGTGCCATCGCCCTGTCAGAACACAACAGCTCAGCGGGGGGAATTTGCTGGACTAACCTTGCATGGTAAAGCTCTGCGGGGGTTGCACGGAAAAAACTGTAGTGTGTACCAGGCTTTGTAATTCTTTAGACAGATATATCTCTGTAATATAGTGCAGATTGGCGCTGCAGGTAGTGGCAGAGGTTAATATGGTAGGTGGTACTTAGTTTTGCATTTCATTCCAACAATCTCACTTTAATGTGTCCTTACTAGAACTAAAAACTAAGCAATGGCTGTTTCCTGTCTAAACAGAATGAAAACATTTTTATATTCATTTTTGTGTGGATTTAACTGCTACACTTTAGGCCCCATTAATATTAGGTTCTCAAGCATGTATTCATCTAAATATCCTTAATAAACTCAGCGATATTCCCTATGGGTTCCTTCCGCCAATCTGTTTGTCTTCATAATTTAAACAAAAGTGACATGAAAACAAACCAGTTGATTGCAGATAAGTTCTTTTGTTCTACTATAGTCTGCCAGTTTTGTGATCATGCTGTGCGTCCTCAGACCACATTCACTCGCTGGCTCCCCTCCAAGTCTAGGATATCCTGTACCTTGTCTATATCCCATGCAGCTTGATTTCCTCTGCCGAATTAGACTGTGCTAAATTGATCTGCAGATATGCAGGTACACAAATACTGACAGCTATCCTGTCAGGGCCACAAGTATTATAAAGTGACCCCATAGGATTGTGAGCCCCTGGCACCCCTTGCTGAAGTATTTTTTATTTATTTTTTAAAGCCCATATAGTTGTTTCTAGGGATTTTTGTACTGGGAAGTTTCCTGGCTTTCCTTTTTGTCTGTTTTAGGTTCCTTCCTGGATGTATCCAGGTGGAACTTCTGTTATCAACTATTGCTAGGCAGATCAGATGGCTTCAGGTTCCTCCTGGATTGGCAGTGGACTTGTTTGAGGGAAAACCTGTTAACCAATCAGGATTCTCACCTACCTTTAAAAATTTTGGTGTAAACCCAGCCTTAGATGACTTTTAGCAGATAGATTTTCAATCAACACCAGCCGTCCCTTCCCTTTTTCATGGCTTTTTTGGGGGTAATTTCGTCCACTATTGTAGGTGGACAGTGTTATTAACCACTTGACCTCTGGAAGATTTACCCCCCTTCATGACCTGGCCATTTCTTGCATTACAGCACTGCGTTACTTTAATTGACAATTGCGCGGTCGTGCAACACTGTACCCAAATAAAATGTCTAATTTTTTCCCCACAAATAGAGCTTTCTTTTGGTGATATTTGATCACCACTGCATTTTTTTTGCACTTTTAATAAAAAAAAGACCAACAATTCTGTATAAAAAAAGTATATATATATATTTTTTACTTTCTACTATAAAACACATTCAATAAAAAAAAAATCAAATTTCATCATAAATTTAGGTCAATATTCTGCTACATGTTTTTGGAAAAAAATCCCAATAAGCGTATATTGATTGGTTTACGCAAATGTTATAGTATCTACAAACTATGTGATATTTTTATGGAATTTATTTTATTTTAATTTTTTTAAAACTAGTAATGGCAGCAATTGGCGACTTATAGCGGGACTGTGATATTGCGGTAAGCTATCGGACACTAACTGACTTAAAAAAATGCACTGTCACTGTACTAATGACAATGGCTGAGAGGGGGTTAAACATCTAGGGCGATCAAAGGATTAACTGTGTGTCTAGCTAGTGTTTTTAAGTACACAGTGTACTGCTTTCGCTAAGGGAAGAGATCGATTCTAGTCTATGCTGTGTATGGACACAGGATCGTCCCTGCCCACCGTCAGAACTGAGATAAGCCTTGTTTACACAGGCATATTTCAATTCTCTGTGTTTTACTAGCGATCGCCGGGTGCCAGAGGACATTGAGTCACCGGGACCCGCAGATCGGCTTCTGCTGGGAATTATCACAGCAAAAGCGGCCCGCCAGCGGCACATGTGCACCCGCTTCTACAGGCGGAAGTGCGGAATCACGTATATATACATGATTTTGTGCACAGCTGCCGTCCTGTAGCAGTAAAAGTAGTTAAACACTTTATGGGACTGTTACATTCAGCTAGAGTCTTTGGTGTTTGATATTATCTCAAAAGCAATTATTGGTTGAATATGGTCATAAAGTTTACAGAAAATTTATTGAATGTTACTTATATAATTTTAACCCCATTAAAGCCTAATATTTTGCAAAAGTTGGTTTGTCCTTGTCTTATTTATTAAACGTTTCTATTTCAAGTGGTTCTGTTTCTATTTGGTTTGAGGGGTGCTGGTGGGGTCTGCAATCCCATCTGTTTGTGTGTAAAGCCAACAACTGTTTCCCAAAGAAGAAATACTAATTTGAACGTGATCATTTAAACATGTACCTTAGTGACCCTTTTGTGGGAGATTGCGAACACTGTGTCTAATAGTTCATGTTGTCTCAGTGTACGTCACTTTTTATTATTTTTATCATAGCCAGGCATCTGTTTTTACTTCCTACATTTCCTTCTTGTCATGCTGACCTAAGTCAACATAATACAGGAAAATTGCCTACAAATTCCCAGTAGTGCTGTGATCGTGGTATTGCACTATAAAAATGATAGAGTTGACTTGGTGTGCTATCAACAAAAAAAGGAAGGAAGACAGGAAATACTTCACCTTTTGTTTGTTTTTTACCTCACAAGGCCTCTCTCCACTTCCTGTTTGCTATTTATTTTGTGTCTAGTGAATGCTATACGAGTAAACAAATGGTTTGATGTACTGTATAATGTAGCACCCTACTAGATAGGTGCTAGGAATTAGGTAGATAGACTTTAGTTTGTGTTTTGATGGGTAAATTTAGTTGACACATTGTAGTCAGTGTGGCTGTATTTGTTGTTAGCTAAAAGCATAGCTTGCTCACTGTACTCAGTAAAGCTGCAATCTGTTAGTAAGGTCTGCTCAGTTTGCTGCCAGTCTGGTCTATAGCATCCTCTATAATCAGGGAACTTTAGAAGTTTCTGCATGATATGTATGGAGCTATGCAGATGGCAGCATGAACATTGCTACAGTTATGGCCTATCCCAGAGAGGCAGGCTCTGATGGCATTCTGTGACACTGTATATATTCTGTGAGCACACTGAGCTCAGGGTCTTTTGTCAGAGTGGTTTAGTCCAACCTGGGGGGCACACTGTCCTTTCAGGCAGAAGGTGCTGTTTGCAAGGCCACAGGTGGGCGACTTGAGGGCCTAGATGCTAAGTAGAGCTAACTGAGGGGGCTGTCTGCTGAAGAGCTGATCTGGTATCCCGGGAAAGTTTTGCTTGGAAGTAGAATGGCGGTACCAGCTGTCCTTGGGCCTTGAGAGTACAGATGCTTGAGAGATCTTGAGGACCTTTGTGCTATTACTACCCCTCTGGTGCTTTGTGGTTAGCTATTTAGAGGTGACGCCGGCTGGTGTCCTGAAAAGTTTTATCTGCCTGATATCCTACTTAAAATCTGATCTTGTGGCTCTAACTACGACTACTAAGCTGAAGTCTACTACTGTTTGATGCAAGCCCGGACTTCATTATAGCTTGTTCAGGAAAGATTACCTAAGTCCTTAAGTTTACATAGTTCTTATTTTTGGAGTGTCCCACCTACTACCCTCGACCCTATCAAAGTTCTCCAAAAATAAAAACTACAAAAACAACACCCCTAGACTGGTCATTAAAAAAGCATGTGAATCCTCCTATGGCGGAGGCGCTACATATACAGTATATAGTAATTGTAATGGTCACCACCGTTTACGACCTTCCATCCCATCCACGACAGCTCATCTGACACTCCAACCGTCCAACAGACATCAGACATCCCAGAATAACGAGACTTGCTCCATTACTGGTTTCAAAATGAAGACAACTTTAATGGTTTCTTCTCAGCTTATATACAGTACAAGGCATGGAAGTATTCAAAGGGACAATGAAATCTCCACCCCCCTAATCACACACTAAGGCTAAATACTAAACATTCCTTCATTAACAGCATAACAAACAAAACACCATCACACAATGATCTCCTTCCAATCCACATCCCCAGACAGACGCTCTGTCTCCGACAAGTACATTCCACACATAAACAGTATTTAGCATACATAATTAGAGGTCTGGGAGCAGACCTGGATTAACACCTTTACACAAGGACAATGGAATGTCTTCCAGGCCCTGACTCAATTAGCATGTCACTAGTCAGGGCTAAGCATAGAAATGAGTCATAGAATATTCTTTGCAGGCATTAAGGAATATACTGTAAATCACTGTCCACGCCAAAACAATCCAACATGTGTACCCCATCTCCTGGCTAAATCTGTGCCCCAAAAGTGACTCCTGTTACATCGCTCCCTCCTTGTGGACTCCGGCAGACCCGGCTTGATCCTTTTCGGGTCAACTTGGGGATGTCCGGAACTAGGAGGCCGGGATGACGTCTGTTTGCCGGGATAAACCATCAGCATTGCCATTTGGCTTACCAGGTCGATAGCTGATGGTGAAGGTGAATAATGGAATTCAGTTCTGGAACAGTCACTTGCTTTGCTCTCTCAATGGCTCCTAAAACCTGTTGCTGATGCTCTTGGGACAGATAAGGCACCACTTAAAATCCCATTTAATCTTTTGACAATTTCGGCCTGTTTGTGCATTTCAATGTTCAAGCCACGGGACATCTCATAATACATGACGTAGTGTCGTTGCATCTCTGATTTATCACTGGCCAACTTGTCACATTCCCATTTTAGACTGTGTGGTAGAGATTTTTCAAATCCATATTTATAAGATTTGTATGAAGATGTATATGTCTTTCTTTTACAAAGCTTTTTTTTTATTAATGTGACTGGGATATGTCGTTAGTTGACTGTCATCTAAGGAGCATGTTTTTGAGTCAACAGCTTGACCCGATGTGAAAGTTCACCTAACAAAAGGTTCTTTTGAACCTATGTTAGCATAGGGATGTTACCTCAATGGGGGGGGGGGGGGGGATCTGATAGCAAATGTCCCCTCATTGTATTAAAAGAATTTCCTGCCATCTCCTGTCTGAAGACCACATTTAGATGGACTGTGTTAATTAGATAATAATACCAGGTGTGTGTGTATATTAAAAGAGGTTCCTTTCATCTCTTGTCTGATTAAGGACCACAATAGGACTCCCTGTGTTAATTGAACATGTCTAATTATGTCCTTGTGATATGCTAAGTGTGGGAAATATGTGAGTGGGTGATCACAAGGGAAGTTGATAGGTGTCAAACTCCAAGACATCCCTTGGCACAGAGATGGGACAACAGGAGGTTACCGGTTGGGGGTCATTACTGAAAAGACTCATAAAGTCAACCAATCGAATCCTCGGGAACTTGAGTTTTTTGGAGGGAGAAAAATGTTGGCTCAGGGGTATAAAATCCAGTCAAGTCAGCTTGACAGAAGTCAGTGTATGATGTCCTGACCAAGCAGACTGAATCATGATGGATGAGCTGACCTAGCAGCATGGTGATGTAACTTCTCCCCCTCTCTCCCCCTCTGTCTCTCTGTCTGTCTGTCTGTCTGTCTCTCTCTCTCTCTCTCTCTCTCTCTGTCTGTCTCTCTCTCTGTCTCTCTCTGTCTCTCTCTCTGTCTCTCTCTGTCTCTCTCTGTCTCTGTCTCTCTCTGTCTCTCTCTGTCTCTCTCTACAACTTAGCATTACTTATTGTGGAATCCTCTATAGCCATCTTTTTATTAATATCATGTATGGTGTATCAGTATTCAGCAGTGTCCTCTCTGTTTTAACAAGTGATATCCTTTATGTTATGGTTGTAAATATTGGATTAATACAAGTGTCTTCTCGGTATCAATAAATGTAATCCTTTTTCTCTTTTTCGCAGCGCTATTCTTTGTTTTATATAGACAAAAAGGTTTTTATAGCTTATTTTAATTATTTACGTGTGATATTAATATTTCTATGAATTGCTGATTTTTAATTATGTACGTGCGTTATTAATTTTTCTATGACAAATGGTGCCCCGTGTGAAAGGAGAGTTTAAAGTTTGGATGAATATGATTTCTTGTATGGTAGACAGAGCTGGTTTAAAAGTCTTTTTTGTTTTAACCTGTCTGAATACCTAACAACAAACTAACTTTTCAGAACTTAACTTTTTCTTTTTGTCTATGCAAATGTGTTGATGAGACTGATTTTGAATAATGTAGATATATACAGAATGAAGCGGGGTGTCAGTGCGGATAATAAGGATTATGTTTGGAATCTTGAAGACAGTGGCCCAGATTCAGAAGGGACTTGCGACGGCGCAGCACCAGGTGCGCAGCCGTGGGTCCTAATCCGAGCCGTCATATCTATGCGCCTGATTCTTAGAATCGGTTACGCATAGATATCCATTAGATCCGACAGGTGTAGGTCTCTTACACCGTCGGATCGTAACTGCATATTTTTTTCTGACCACTAGGTGGCGCTTCCGTCGAATTCCGCGTTGAGTATGCAAATTAGCTAGATACGCAAATTCCCGAACGTACGCCCGGCCGACGCAGTAAAGTTACGTTAGACTTTTACCGGCGTATAGTTGCCGCTGCTATATGAGGCATAAGTGCGGCGTATCAATGTTAAGTATAGCCGTCGTTCCCGCTTCAAAATTTGAAAAAGTTACCTAGTTTGCGTAAGTGGTCCGTGAATGGGGCTGGACGTCATTTACGTTCACATCGAAATCAATGACGTCCTTGCGGTGTACTTTGGAGCAATGCACACTGGGAAATTCCACGGACGGCGCATGCGCCGTTCGGCAAAAACGTCTATCACGTCGAGTCACAGTAGATTTACAAAAAACACGCCCCTTGATCCAAATTTGAATTAGGCGGGCTTGTGCCGGCCGATTTGCGCTACACCGCCGCAACTTACGGAGCTAGTGCTTTGAGAATACAGCACTTGCCCGTCTAAGTTGCGGAAGCGTAGCGTAAAGCGGATACGTTACGCCCGCACAAAAATTACGCCGCTGACTGTGAATCTGGCCCAGTGTGCCTCTCTGCAGTTGACCCTTTGAATGAGATTAGGCCAATCTTTGTGAGTGAAACACATCTATGCTTTTGGGCTGCGTTTCCACTGGTGCAACTCCAATGCCACCTGATTCAGGGTGCGATTTTTAAATGCTGCTTTAGTGCAACTGTGGTGTGGCTTTGAAAGCGTTTTTGATCCAGAAGTCGCATCAAAATGGTGCAGGTACCTTTATCGGTCGCTGCAGCATTGAGCCACATAGATTGGAATGGGTGCTATTGAAATCAATGGGCTGCGAGTTGTAATGCGACTTTGGGTCCAAGGTCGCATGGCAAATCGCATCAGTGGAAACAGAGACTAAATCACACTGAATTATCTGGATGTATGTGAATCTATTCCTCTGTTTAAGCAAATAACTGGGGATTGAAAGCGGTGTAATTGAATCTGAAAACACTGGCTATATTGTACCTGCTAAAAAAATCATAGTGTAATTAGGTGTTCGTCAGTTAAAATTGCCTCCTGTACTACAAACCATCATAGGGTCTAATCAAGCTTAACGCTTGGGAAGCCCTGTGGTACAGTAAGCATTTATTTTAGAATACTTTGGAAAGTCCGCGGGGAGGTTGAACCATTTTGTTTGGAAAATCTCCGGGCGAATTTTTTGAAGGACTATAATCAGTACATGGATTGTTCTGGCAAGTAGTGAAAAAAAAGAGGTAAAGGTGGACGGTGGAGGTACCCGCCGACCCAATCATGTCAAAGTGTAGCTAGCTTTGGAATAAGCGACCTATAAGGTTTGCGGGATCATCTCAAGGTCCTTCGTCCGTAAAAGGATGGGAAATCAAATCGCTTCGAAAAGGAAGTCGAACTGTGGGGAACTTTACCACTTGACTCCGAAGGAAGAAATGATAGATAAATATGGACCTTGGGTTGTGAAATATATAGATGATGGGAATCGCTAGACTGGAAACAGTATTTTTAAGAGAAATGCGAGATGCGTGGAGGGCAGGGGTGGTAGGATAACAGAACTGATGAGGTGAGAATTTTTAATAGGGAATCCACATCCCCAGAGAAGTGATAAACAGAGGTTATGGGTTTAATTAGGATATAGAACATGTGGATCTGTGTAAGGTCTTGAGGTCATATTTGACCTAGCTAAGTGTGTTGTGTGGAAATGTGTGAGATCCATGGATTGTGAGGTTGTGTGTGATGGCATGATGATTTGTTTTGTGTTGGTTAAGGTTTAAAAATTGGGAATGGTGTTCTATAGTTCAAAGAGCAACCACCCCCCCTCTCTTTCCTTGACACAAGTTAAATTGAGAGTGTGTGACGTGTGTTCTCAGCTGCTGACTCAGTGCTGACAACCCAAATGACCCCCCTTCTTTCCTGTGAGAGTGTGTGAACAGCTGTATTGTCATGCAAATTGAGTGAGCCGATTGAACTGTAAAACAAAAGTAAGATGCCTCCCATCTATGTATGTGTGTGTGTATATATATATGTGTATTTTTGTATTAACGGTAATCTTTGTTTCCATAGTAGAAACTGTTTTTGAAGTTTTCCAATGTACTCAGAATAGGTGAAGTATGACTGTCTTGCAAGACAAAGGGGAAACTTATAAAAAATGTGTTTGTTTTAAAACTGCTCATTTTTAACCATGGTGAATACATTTTTTTAGGGGGGAATTACTGGTATACCATAAAACAAAAATCCATATGGCATTAATATGTATTATAGTAATACATATTAATGAATAAAAAGTTGAGCTCAACAATTTTTGATATTTTAAAAGAAAGTGCACGGTTTATGTAATATATAGTGTAACGGCTACCCAAGTTGTGTGAGGGTCTCAGCCGTTGGAGACGTCCTTTTCCCTGGCAAGCTGCGATATGCAGGTACCGCCGGTATATCCCATCGAACGCCCTTCCAAGAAACGAGACGGACTACGTTTGCAGAGTCAAGCAGGACTGACCTTTAATGCCACATTTTTCTTCCTTATATCTGGTTACAAACTGTACAGAAACAAATGACACTCCCCCCCCACCCAGGGGGCCTTCAATACACACACTTTGAAAGAATGACCTTCCCTTGAGCCAATCAGCCGCTAGCCGTTTCGGCTCCTCAACTTAGCTTGATCAGACAATAGAATTCAATTAACCTTTAAAACAATTATCACTCACACATAATCCCCATCAGCATACACCTCACAGGGGGCTGTTACCTCCACAAAAGAGTTCATTAGCTATGCGAAGGGAACATTAGCATTCAGCAATGAAAGAGACCCTTTGTCCAATTAACCCGTTGAGCTCAGAATACAATGTGGTACATCCAATTGTGACAAGCCATGCAGTTCCTTGTAGTCCTTCCTGCATGAAGGTTATCGATGTCCCGGCAGCATGCATATGTCCGTTACACTACTCCCCTTTTGTGGAACACTCCGGCAGACCCGGATTGATCCTTTTCGGATCAACTTGGGGATGTCCGGTCTGCTGTTAGGGTAAAAGTTCCGTTTGCCTGGACAGTCCGTCGGCCTTCCCATTGGCTTACCAGGTCGGTAGCTGATGGTGACGGTGAATAATAGAATTCAGTTCTGGAACAGTCACTTGCTTTGCTCTCTCAATGGCTCCCAAAACCTGTTGCTGATGCTCTTGGGACAGATACGGCACCACCTGGATGCAAATCCCATTTAATCTGTTGACAATTTCCGCCTGTTTGTGCATTTCAATGTTCAAGCCACGGGACATCTCATAATACATGACGTAGTGTCGGTGCATCTCTGATTTCTCACTGGCCAACTTGTCACATTCCCATTTTAGACTGTGATATTGTGCCGGATCTACAGTACATGTCGGGGAAGGTAGTCTTACCCGGTTCTCAGCAGCAAGTGGGTTGATTCCAGCAACGCGGGTGGTCACGGGACAAGCAGCAGCAGGTGTAGGTAAATAAGCCGAAGTCAGAGGGCCAATGTCGTTGCCCAGCACCACCTCGGCAGGTAGGTTGTCCATGATACCAACTGTGGTCTTTCCTGACCCGGCTCCCCAGTCTAAGTGCACCCGGGCGGTGGGTACGCGAAATACAGCACCCCCTGCGACCCGGACGGCAACTGTGCGAGTGGACACGTTCTCTGGCTTTACCAGATGTTTTTGAATCAGAGTGATAGTAGTCCCGGAATCTCTTAGGCCTTGTGCTACTTGTCCATTCACTCGTACCTCCTGACGGTGATGCTGACGGTTATCCGGAGAGGCCGCTTGTATTGGGTCTGCCTCATACCAAATTCCCAGACATTCCTCCGGGCCCCCCTCGGTCTCTAGGCAGTGGGCCGCAGAGGGACGTGATGGAGTGACCTCTGTGTTGGGTGTTGTGCGTCTCCAATTGTTATTTGTAGCTCTCAAAGGGCAATAACGAGCAATATGTCCCGTGTCGCTGCAGTGATGGCACGTCACCCTTGGCAAATCCCGGGGGTAGTTGCTAGGCCCCTGAGGACGTGGTGGGACTGGAGCCCGAAACTCTGGGCGTGGGGTGACGGTTGGAGTACGCGGTTCTACCTTCTGAGCCAGCCGCATAGTACCCTGGCTTACTTTCCTTGTCTCCGCGTACTCATCTGCTAGCCGAGCCGCCTCGTTTAAGTTAGCGGGACGGCGATCTCGTACCCAGTCTTGTATGTCTGCGGCCAGGTCTTGGAAGAAATGTTCCATTAGGAACAGCTGCAATACTTCCTCCCCGGTGTTGGCCTTGCACCCTTGGACCCAAAGGGATGCCACCCTTTGTAACTGGTTGGCCCATTCCATGTGGGAGTCCACAGCCATCTTCTTGGACTCCCGGAAGCGCCGGCGGTAGGCTTCTGGCGTTACGGCGTATCGGGTTAGCAGCGCCTTTTTAACTTGCTGGTATTGTAAAATATCCTCTGGAGCGAGAGCCCGAAAGGCTTCATTGGCTTTGCCCGACAATTTCCCCGACAAAATAGTGACCCATTGGTCTGGTGGGACCTGGTGTAGTGAGCACTGCCTCTCAAAATCCGCCAAATATCCATCGATTTCCTCCTCACTTTCTACAAAAGCTTTAAATGCAGTGAACGGTATTTTCTTTCCTGTAGCAGCAGGTGGGGGGGTAGGAACTGCAGGTGTAATGGGCTGTCTCGCTCTTACCAGTTCCAGTTCTTGTCCCCTCTTCGTTTGTATCTCTTCCCTTGCTTTCCGGAACAGCTGGTTAATTAGTTCCACGGACGTTTCTGGATACAAGGATAATCTCCGCTGTACAATCCCAGTAATTACATCTTCTTTGCTGACCGGTGCAAGGGGCTCAGTTCCTTCCATGGATCCATCCATTTCGTCCAGCTCCAGCAGGTCAGCTATCAGCTCCCTCCGTGGTCTGTTGCTGGCGCTCCTACCACGACTCTCCAATAGATCTTTTAGTGTGGATCTTTTCAGCCTGGCGTACTGCGACTCCATTCAGCACTTGCTCTTTGGATAAAAGGACCATCCCACCGCTGCCAACCAATGTAACGGCTACCCAAGTTGTGTGAGGGTCTCAGCCGTTGGAGACGTCCTTTTCCCTGGCAAGCTGCGATATGCAGGTACCGCCGGTATATCCCATCGAACGCCCTTCCAAGAAACGAGACGGACTACGTTTGCAGAGTCAAGCAGGACTGACCTTTAATGCCACATTTTTCTTCCTTATATCTGGTTACAAACTGTACAGAAACAAATGACACCCCCCCCCACCCAGGGGGCCTTCAATACACACACTTTGAAAGAATGACCTTCCCTTGAGCCAATCAGCCGCTAGCCGTTTCGGCTCCTCAACTTAGCTTGATCAGACAATAGAATTCAATTAACCTTTAAAACAATTATCACTCACACATAATCCCCATCAGCATACACCTCACAGGGGGCTGTTACCTCCACAAAAGAATTCATTAGCTATGCGAAGGGAACATTAGCATTCAGCAATGAAAGAGACCCTTTGTCCAATTAACCCGTTGAGCTCAGAATACAATGTGGTACATCCAATTGTGACAAGCCATGCAGTTCCTTGTAGTCCTTCCTGCATGAAGATTATCAATGTCCCGGCAGCATGCATATGTCCGTTACATATAGTAATGAGTATTTGTGTTTCATATGCTAATATCTGGTTACAGGTATATAACCATTGTTTTTTGTTTCCAGGTTAAGGAAAAAAGTTGAATGTTTATTACTAACTTGTATTTTGTGTTTTATCCCTCAGAATCGATAACTGGGTTTTCAGGATTTCAGAATAAGAGGAAATCTTTATGTTGGTCAGTCGGTAGGGTTTCACAAGGTTTAGGTTTTCATGACCATTATCTAGTTGGAACGTCTAGTGGTCAGTCCATTTGGCTATGTTTTTGGACCACCTAGTGGAGGTTACATGTTCTGATCCACTGAATAGCAGAACCAACTAACTGAGGTCCGCGTATTATTTTTTTATGAAAAGTTGAGTAAGAGTGCAGGGGATAATTGGTACTCTAACACATATATTAGGCTAAGTAGCATTCAGGGGTACCACACAGTGGTTTTGGGGTATTCTCCAGAGGTTGAAATGGATCGGCCATCGATCCGTGGCATATCTGTTTTCTTATTACCGAAGATCAGCCATGCTGACACGTGTAGTTCCATAGATCTAATAGGTAAAGTCAGTTGTGTCTGGTAGCACCCGTTCCTTTGAGCTGGATACACATTATACATTTCTTGTTTTCCAGTTTCTTTTAGATTTACCGGCAGACATGTAGTACGAGGGCCTGCCTGGTGGCATACGAGTTGAAAGTGCATAGGTCTGGCCTCGTATTGTATAGTTTTAGGGTTGTGTCTGGAGAAAAGGGGTGCAGGAAGATCACATGGGGTGATACCAGCTCTTGGCTGTTCCAAGGGCCCTCACTTCCGATATATATGTGGGCATGCAGTATTCTCCTCAGTTAATATCCATAGGTGTCCTTTCTGTCCTAGATTACTTGTGTACCTTAACTGGTGGTCTGTGACTTGCATGCCGAGAATGTCAGTGCCCCAGGGTGGCACTAGACTCCTGTCTTTCATGGGAGTTCTGTCTGAATGGTAAAGGCAGTTTGTTTTGTAGGGGTGAAGGATAACATAGTCTAATTAATGAATTGATAGAGGAGGGAGAAAGTGTGCAGCCTCTATGAGGGATTGGGTGTACCTGGTGGCACGTGGTTTTCAATCCGGGTATCCAGACTATTTCCCATACTAAAAAGAGGCTCAATGGCGACTGTCTTTGGAGCGGGAGGTGGGTCATTGGATACCGTAATCACTATAGAGCTGGAGATAATCAGGAACATATTGGGAGGCCCTGGGCTACATATCAGGGAAGGGTTAGGAAAATCCAACTCATTCTATTCTCATCCCTAAGGGCAGGGAAGGAACTTTGTGCATATATCACGGTCAATTTGGGTACTATCCTATCAGACTCTACTGGGTTACACCCTGGAGTCCATCCTGTTCTGAGGGTTGTGAGTCCAGACAGGAATTGAAAGAAATGTTGGAATGGGTGACTAGTATGACATAAATGTATGTGGTGCAGGTACCCAGGAGACTGGCACCTATGCATAATAGGGTGTCTGTTGGCAAAACTAGAGGGTGCCAGGTGATACATCAATGGGGTGAAAACTTCCTCGTAGAGGCTGTGTCTCAAGCTTAGCAGTCCTATAAAGAAGCTTTCGGTTACTGGACATGGGAGACAGGTCTGTCCCTGCTCACTATGCAGAGATGGACCTGTGAGAGCCCTGCTGTTCTCTATGGGGAGATCGGATGAAAACGGACAACCTGCCCATTTTCATATAATCCTATCCGATACGATCCGCTGGATGGATGGCGAACGTATCGTCATCCGTCTGTTTGAGCGGATCTTCTCGGATCAGATGGTAGGTGGGTGTTAGCGGACAAATATCCGCTGACATCCGCATGCCCATAGAAGTTAATGGGTGGCCTGCTCGGATCCGCCTGAAAAACAGACAGGCGGATCCGAGTGAGCCGATCATGTGAAAGGGGCCTTACACCCTGAATATGGGTGTAACACATAATATGTTACAAAAGGTAAACTTATCCTTTAACCACTTCCTTACTGGGCACTTAAACCCCCTTCCTGCCCAGAGGACTTTTTGCGATTTGGCACTGCGTCGCTTTAACTGACAATTGCGCGGTCACGCGACATGGCTCCCAAACAAAATTGACGTCCTTTTTTTCCCACAAATAGAGCTTTCTTTTGGTGGTATTTGATCACCTCTGCGGTTTTTATTTTTTGCGCTATAAACAGAAAAAGAGCGACAATTTAAAAAAAAAAAAACGTTTTTACTTGTTGCTATAATAAATAGCTACATTTTTTTTAAATTTTTTTTTTATCCTCAGTCTATGCCAGTTGTCTCAAAGTACCGGCCCGCGGGCCATTTGCGGCCCGCGCACCAGTTATAAATGGCCCGCAGGCAGGGCGGAAGTGGGGGGAGCTGGCGCCATCTGGTGGTGAGCCGTTGGTATGACAAGTTATTACCACCAGATGTGAGCTGGCGCCATCTGGTGGTGGCCGTTGGTATTACAAGTTAAGCATTACAAGTTAAACAGCAATTCTAATGTAATTTTACACTATTTTCACTGCCATCTTCTTCCCTCTAATTAGAACCCCCAAACATTATATATATGTTTTATCCTAACACCCTAGAGAATAAAATGGCGATCGTTGCAATACTTTCTGTTACGCCGTATTTGCACAGCGGTCTTACAAGCGCACTTTTTTGGGAAAAAAATTACACTTTTTTTAATTAAAAAATAAGACAACAGTAAAGTTATCCCCATTTTTTTAATATTATGAAAGATAATGTTACGCCGAGTAAATTCATACCCAACATGTCACGCTTCAAAATTGCGTCCGCTTGTGGAATGCCGACAAACTTTTTTACCCTTTAAAATCTTCATAGGCGACGTTTAAAAAAATCTACAGGTTGCATGTTTTAAGTTACAGAGGAGATCTAGTGCTAGAATTATTGCTCTCGCTCTACCAATCGCGGCGATACCTCACATGTGTGGTTTGAACACCGTTTAAATATGCGGGCGCTGCTCGCGTATGTGTTTGCTTCTGCACACAAGCTCGTCGGGATGGGGTGCGTTTTCTGGCTCCTAACTTTTTTAGCTGGCTCCTAGATTCCAAGCAAATTTGTCAAACCCTGACTTACACCAGTGCTGGTGGTAATAATGCGCTCGCTGACACCAGTGCTGGGGGTTAATAATGTGTTCGCTGACACCAGTACTTCTTTTTTTGAAAGTTTGAAAATTTGCATGCGGCCCCCCATGGCATATGAAAACTTGTCTTGTGGCCCTCAGGTAATTTGAGTTTGAGACCCCTGGTCTAGGCCGATACGTATTCTACATATTTTTAGTAAAAAAAAAAAAAAAATCGCAATAAGCGACTAGTTTGCGCAAAAGTTATAGCGCCTACAAAATAAGGGACAGAATTATTATTTTTTATTATTTGTTTTTTACTAGTAATGGCGGCGATCTGCGATTTTTATTGCGACTGCGACATTATGGCGGACACATAGGACACTTTTGACACATTTTTGGCACCATTCACAATATAGTGCTATAAATATGCACTAATTACTGTATAAATGTGACTGGCAGGGAAGGGGTTAACACTAGGGGGTGAGGAAGGGGTTAAATGTATTCCCTATATAGTGTTCTAACTGTGGGGGAAGGGGGGTGACTGGGGGAGGTGACCGATCTGTGTCTCTATGTACAAGAGACACAGATCGGTCTCCTCTCTCCCTGACAGCATTGCTGTCTGTGAGAGCCGCCAATGAGAAATGATCTCATATGTAAACATATGAGATCATCTCTCATTGGCCGCACAGATCGCCTAGCAAACGGCCACTCCGATTGGCCGTTCACGGCGATCTGTGATTGGCTGTGTCCAAGGGACACGGCCAGCACAGAAGTTCCCCGCGCGCGGAAAGGGGCGGACGTCAAATGACGGCGCCCCAGAGAAATAGAACCACCCTGCGGCCGTAAATAGTCGTACGGCCGTCGGGAAGTGGTTAAGAGGCTGATACCAGGTCAACTTCAGATGTACTGTATTAAAAAATAATTAATGATTTATTGTTGATTATAGGTAGGGTTGCCACCTGTCCAGGATTCACCCGGACAGTCCGGGTTTTAAATCATGTGTCCGGGTTTCAGTCTGCCTAAAACCAGAAACACATTATTCAGATGGGGCTGTTGCTTCACATTCACAATCAACTGAGATAGTCACACACAAATCTGTTGCTGTGGGCAAGTTACACATCACTAAAAGGGGCGGCAATGTCAGCAAAAGCAATTTGGCTACACTCACTGCTTAGACTGTCGTGCCTGAGGTCCGCACTTCCGGAGTAAATCATTCAGGAGGGATCCAGGGCAGGTGTTGGTGAGTGGAAAGCACAGTGGAGAGATCTGGAAGAGACATGCCAGGGGAGCTTGAAGTAGAGCCAGAGGGAGAGACTGTGAAAGTTTTGTGTCAAATCGATGCAGCCATAAGGGTGGGCAGGATTTGCAAGTCAGACTTGCTGGGATCAGTAGTCCATCACCATTTATTCTTCTAAAGTAAATCGGGTTGCTGCTACAAATGGGTACTGCAGGCAGGCCCGGATTTACTCCCTGTGCCGCCCCAAGGCCGGGTTCTTCAATGCCACCCCCCCCCCCCACACACACACACACACACACAGGGGCCAAGTGATATAGCCGCCAAATGTATCACAGGAGCGCGCCCGCAAGAACTAACCCATATGTGAGAGAGCTCGCATGAAGGGGGTTAGTTCTTGCGAGGAGGAGCCGAGACAGCCGCCGATCCCCCATCACAGATTCTCACCATCAAAGAGCCCCCATATAAGGTCATCCATCACAAAGCCCTCCATAAAGATCCCCCATCACAGACTCATCTATTATTACAATGTAATATAAAATTATTAGTTCAACTCACCATAATGCAGAATGAGTGGGATCCCTGATGTCACTGTCCCCAGCGGAGTGCTTCCTTACATCTCAGGTGTCCCTGTCCCCAGACAGCTCGATGTAGAACTCACCCCCCCCCCCACACACAGCTCGATGTAGAACTCACCTCACTCCCCCCCCCCCCCCCCCCCACACACACAGCTCGATGTAGAACTCACCTCACCCCCCCCACACAGCTCGAGCTCGATGTAGAACTCACCTCAACTCCCCCCCCTCCCCCCCACACACAGCTCGATGTAGAACTCACCTCAATCCCCCCCCCCACACACAGCTCGATGTAGAGAGGGAGGATCCATTCTCCTTCTTACCTCTGCATCTTTGACCATCTCAGACATCCAGGCTCTCCTCAGCGCTGGATGCTTGGTGTCCCCGCCGGCCAGGAGGTCAGCTGACCTCTCGATGCTCCCATCCCCCGCCCCCCCCCCCCGCTGCACTCACACACAGACACAGCGCCGCTCCAGAGGGACAGGCTGGAGCACAGGAGTCCCGGAGCGGCGCTGTGAAATTTTACTGTAAAGAGAGGGGGGGGGGGAAGCACTCGGCGGCGGGCGGTGAAAAATAGCTACACTGCCTAAATAACAAGTGCCACCGCCCGCGGGGGGGCCGCGAAAGCCAAAAGGTCACCGCAGAAGCGGCGCCGCCCCTTCACCCACTGCCGCCCCGAGGCCTGGCCTCGGTGGCCTTGTGGGAAATCCAGCCCTGACTGCAGGCCCCGGCCTACAAAAGGTCATCAAGTAAATACATTGGGACTTATTCAGAGTGAGGCCTAGACAAGTTCTGATGGTGTGACAGGATTACTAAGACTTGGACAGTAAAGTAGTGTGCTGGAGGAAGAAGTGTTCAGAGGTAACAGTCTGTGGAGGTATGTGCTGAGGAAGAAGTGTTCTGAGGTAAAAAAATGTCAAATTTAGGGTCAGCTATCTTGTTCTACTAAGAAGTGTGACGCTGTTACTTTATTTTACAAAGTACTAATTTATCCTATGGGTAGTAGGGTGCCCACGTGTCCCGGATTGCCCAGGACTTTCCCGCAATTGACATGCCTGTCCTGGGTCCCGGGCACCTTCATTCTGGGACAATACAATGTCCCGGAATGAAATAGAGGACATAGCCACCCCTTACTAATTAATAACTACATTTCCGGAACTGGTTGCTAGGGCCAGCGCTGCCTGGCTTCTTGCAACAAGTGACAATTTACTCTCAGACAGTGAGACCAGGAGCGAGGCCTGCGCCTAGTGCAGCACTGCTGTCCCCACTCACCTCGGCACCTCCTCCTTCTCCGGCACCCAGTGGTAAGCAGCAAGGACTGGTGTGATCTTCACTCTCCAGATAGTGCCACTCCTTTCCTTTTATGCACCTGGCTCATGCAAAGGGAGTGACAGTAGCACTGCATCTGGTGGCAGGCTATGGGTGGCAAGCGGCACTGCATCTGGTGGCAGGCTATGGGTGGCAAGCGGCACTGCATCTGGTGGCAAGTGGCACATTCATCTTACAAATAACCCACCGCCAAATTCCCTATCAACCCCGAGACTGCATTTCCCCCGCCCCCCTTATCTTTTTTGGGGAAGGTGAGAGAGGGTGTGTCCCTGAATGGCAGCTTGGAAATGTGGTCACCATAATGGGTAGCCCATGTCCCTTTTCTCCAACCAAGTTCAATCCCCTAATAAAAAACAACATAAACAAGAAAAAGACTGTTCATTGACTGAAAAGTATGTCTAATGGAGGTCTGGGAGCAGGGTGAAATGTGTGGATGCTGTTACACGTAGCAACCCATCGCTACACATGGATAGGGGGGATGGCACCCATGAACCCTCTATGGACAGGCCGCCACTGGTAGAGTGTCACTTGAGTGACAGCTGTGAGCCCTCTGGGGTTGTTGACATCATCCAAGATGGTGGTGCCCAGCAGCCGTCTTTGAGCTTTTGGATGTCTACACAGGAAGGCATTTACAGGTAAATAATAATGATATCAAATATCATAAAAATATGTTAAATTAAATTAAGTTAAATATAGTCTTAAGGGAAATCTTTTTTAAATTAATAGTCTGGTGACAGGATCTCTTCAAATGTCTGAAGGAGAAATTGTCAGTCTTTTAGCCAGATTCAGATAGACTGGCTTAATTTTGAGGCGGCGTAGCATATCGCATATACGCTACGCCGCCGTAAGACAGAGAGGCAAGTGCTGTATTCACAAAGCACTTGCCGCCTAAGTTACCGCGGCGTAGCGTAAATGGGCCGGCGTAAGCGCTCCTAATTCAAATGAGGAACAGGGGGGCGTGTTTTATGTTAATGACTCGTGACCTGACGTGATTGGCATTTTTAACTAACGGCGCATGCGCCGTCCGTGGACATATCCCAGTGTGCATTGCTCCAAAGTACGCCGCAAGCACGTATTGGTTTCAATGTGAACGTAAATTACGTCCAGCCCTATTCGCGTACGACTTACGCAAACGACGTAAAAAGATAGGCTTGTTCCGACGTCCATACCTTGCATGGGCTGCGCCACCTAGGGAGCATCTTTATCTTTACGCCGGCGTATTTCTTACGTAAACGGCGTAACTAATTGCGACGGGCGCACATACGTTCGTGAATCGGCGTATCTTGCTCATTTGCATATTCGACGCAGAAAACAACGGAAGCGCCACCTAGCGGCCAGCGTAAATATGCACCCTAAGATACGACGGCGTAGGAGACTTACGCCGCTCGTATCTTAGCCTAATTTAAGCGCATCTGGTTTCCAGAATACGCTTATAGTGGAGTTCCACCCATAAATATAACATTACATCAGTAGTTTTAAAAAAATGTCATTAGTCCTTTACGAAAACATTTTTTTTTTTAGATGCATTCAAAGTGTTGTTGCTAGGCAGAATAGTTAATCTTCCCACTTCCTGCACCTAGGTGCTTAATGCTTCCTAACCTACACCGCACAGACTCCTGGGAATGTAGTGGGTGTAACTTTCCAGGAGTCTGTGCACTCCCCAGTCTCAAAGAATCATGTGACTTGGACAGCACAGGTGCTGAAACCTGATCTGACACTGCTTGTGCAGCACTGAGCATGTGCGAGGTCTGCAAGGCTGAAATCCAGGAAGTCATACAGTCTGGCTTCATGATGCCCACACTTAAGATGGCCCCAGTCAATTTCTATTTGATAAAGTGTCTAAATGCTGTAACAACCTAACAAAACCGACCTTAGTTTACAGACTAACTTTACTAGAATACATTAAGCTTGTGTATTACAGGGGTATTTATATTTAAAAAGTGAAATTGTGGCCAGAACTCCGCTTTAAATTTACGACGGCATAGATTCAGAGTTACGACGGCGTATCTACTGATACGCCGCCGTAACTCTCTCTGAATCTAGCTATTTGTTTCCACATAGCAATTAAAGCCGGTCATACATGGATTGAAATTCCGTCGGGTGAGAAAGGACCGGCTGAATTTTGATCCATGTATGGGCAGGCTGGTTATACTACCAGTTTCCCCACTATCAGAATACAAAGGTTCTGAGGAGAGGATTCCCCCAACCACACACTCCATAAAGTCATTTTCTTTTGTTCAACCCACTTTTTGAAGGACAAAAAGATTAGAATATTACAAATAAATAAAGAATATAATTGGCTCCTCCGTGGCAAAGCGGACTGTTTTAAACCTTTTATCTCTTAAAACCTTGATTAATGAAGTCTGTCATTATTTTTAGTGTCTGAATTATATCAATACCTTTTGGTTATTTTAAAACTGTGAAAAGTAGACATTTCCCTTCTCCTACAAACTTTTGTATTGCAATATAAACACAATCACCAGATAAGAAAACATTTAGAGAACTCCAAGAAATCACTTAACCATACAGTACAATAGGGTCTTGGGATTTACCGTTTTTTCATAAAAGTCTACAGGGATTCATAGAAGCAAAATAGGAGCTTTGTGTTCCTCTTTACTTCCAGGAATATTGTGCGTGAAATAGCCTTTTATCACAGACATGACTGATGGCTTGTCCTTATCCTTGTGAAAATTGTATAAGTTCTCTTGCAATGAAAGATTGACTTAGCTTCTGCCGTGTTTCCTTTCTGTTTATTTTTGCATCAGAGCTGGTCTACTTTTGCAGCTGGGTCTCTTATGACTCCCAGGGTGTCTATTTCTATGTGTACCTAAGAGAGTATGTGAGAATGTGCTTATGTCAGCTTTTGTATTGCTGATAAAGCTTACGTAGCTGTAAAATACAAGGTATGTGTATATATTTCGGGGCTGTGTTGATCAGCATGTCTTTCCTGAGTACATTTTTGTCATTATGTTCCATGCCTCTAAAGTTACAAGGAGGTCGTCATAAATAAGGACTTTTTGGATGGACACATTTCATGTCAAGTAATGCACCAAATTATGAACCATAAAAATAGCAAGCTGACTTTCTGTTTCCATAGGAAATCAAACAAACAAAAAGGATGATGAGTGATATTGATATTTTGATGGCTCCTCTGAGTCGGAGACTCAAGGAGAGCTGACAAAGATGGTTTGCTGGACATACCTACCCTTCGTAATCAGCAGGGTGGCACTGGGTTCATGAAAGATCCTTGATGTCTTTGTTCAGTGTTGATTAAGAGCATTGACTAGAATTAGACAGACTTTTAGGTGCCAGTACAGACTTCTAAAAATCAGTGAGGGCACTAAGAGAGGTAGGGGCCCTGTAAAGTATTGGCCTGATAATTTGGGTAATGCTTTTGTTTTGGGGTTGACTAGGTGAAATTGTACGTATTGACAAAACTTTTAATTTTTTTAGTACAGTAGAGCATGTATACAACTTTTACATATGTGAGCAAGGTGCAACATGGTTATATGCATATATTCGCCAGCACACCATGGATCTGGGTCATCCAACCATGATGTGCTGGCAAATATATGCATATGATCTGTAATATCTTCAGTTCCAGCTGGTTGTTGCTTCAGCACCCGCTACTCCTAAGCCTTATTCAGGAAAGTGTGCAATGGGAATATTGGGCCAGATCCACAAACAGCGGCGCAAATTAAGTTAGTCAAAACTTATGTCATTTAAGTTAAGGCGCCCTAATTTTGTGTCGTAAGTGTCGTATCCACAGCGCATTTGCGTCCAAAATTGCGCAAGTGTAACTTAAATTCTGAGGCGTAAGGCGGGGTTATTGCAAGTGGGAATGAAGTGGGCGTGCTTCATTGTAATGAGCCGTGACCCCATGCAAATGAAGGGCCGGCCGTACTGCGCATGCGCGCACGAATCTGCTGCTCACTGGGCATGTGCAGAACTTGGCTTGGCGCAATCAGTGAGATAGGTAAAAGGCCAAGCGTACTTAGTTTGAGGATCGCCCTGTGAATAAATAGCCCCAGACAAACACACTTCCCTTGCAAAAGTATATCCCTGTGTTTCCCTTCCTAGAGCAAGTTGCTTCTGCTCTGATCGTTTGTTGGTGTGTGTTGGTGAGTTGTGTGTGATAGAAAAGTTTTGGAGGAGTAGTAGATTGTAGTTGGTGTTTGTTTCTGCTAAGTGTATTTTCTGTTTGTTTTTTTCTGAGTGTATTTTGTTGTTTGTTTTTTCCTGATTGTATTTTGTGTTTGCTTTTTACGTGTTTGTTTTTGAATTTGTAGTAGCTGTCTGCTTGTGTGTTTTGATTTTTGTGTGTGTTTCTTCTGTGAGTTTTTTTGTTTGTTTGTTGTGTGATTATTTTTTTTTGTTTGTCCTGTGAGTTTTTTCTTGTTGCTGAGTGGTGTCTGTGATGGCACCCAAGCGCAGGAAGCTCAATTTTACTCTGGTAGAGAAGCAAATACTTGCTCGGGCCATCATCCTATATGGGCGTTATTTGCATGGCCCTGATAGCCGGAACACCTCCCTGGCCCAAAGGAAGGTGATGATTAAAAAAATAACGGATCAGATAAATGCGGCGGGGGGGGGAGACGAGGACCCCCGCTGGCATACAAAAGAAGATCAACGATCTTAAGAGCGTGGTCCGTAACAAGGTGGCCAGGATCAATGCCCATACCACGGGCACTGGAGGAGGGGGACCCTGCCCCATCAGGCTGAGTGAGGAGGAATGGGCAGTGGCCCGGTGTTTCCACCCAGAGCAGGTGGTGGGCCTGCGTGGATATCAATCAGATGTTCCTGTGAGGACAGGTAAGTTTTTGGTTTTTCTATCTGGTGATTAGCATGTGTGGGTGGGGGAAGGGAAGATGTGCCAAGTGTGTGGATCCTCAACCCTGTGATTGTTTTGTGTCCTCCACAGATGACCAGGAGGTTGCTGGGCCATCAGGCCAGGCTGCTGCACCACCCCCAGGACAAGAGGCTGCTGATGAGTCCCAAGAAGGGCAGGATTCCCCAGGGGAGGGGAGTGGTCAAACCTCCCCTCATGAGGAGGTTGAGGGGGAGGAGGATGAGGGGGTGGAGGAAGAAGATATGCAGATTGGCAGGGAAGTCCTTTTGGCCTCAGATTTGTTGACCCTTGAGGCTACCCCTGAGGCTACCCCTGAGGCTACCCCTGAAGCTGGCAGCAGTCAGGCCACCATCAGGGTAGCCCCTCCCACTCCTCCCCCAACAGGCCTCAACCCACAAGGGTCACTCTCTCTCCTCCTCCAGGGCCACAAGCCTCAGCGGCAGGCAGGATGGCGACCCAGGAGACCAGGGGGGTGGCCGAGATAAAGGAGACTCTGACCCAGATGGAGCACAGCCTGGGTGCAACGAAGGAGGCAATCAGGGATGGGGCCACAAACTCATTGGCGGTCATCACATGCTTGTGTGACCTGCAGACCGCCACAACAGGCGTGGCCCAGGAGGTGACTGCCCTGACCCAGGCTGTGCAGGACAATACCCGGGCTGGCCAGGCCAATGCGGCTGCCCTCACTCTCTGTCTCACAAGGATAGCCGTGGCCTTGGAAGGCAGGCTAGCAGGAGGACAGACACCAGGGGAGGCTCCTCCTTCCCGTGCTCACCCACCCCCCCATGAAGATACTCGCTCCCCTGCTCACACCCCCCCCAGGATGATCCTCCTTCCCCTGCTCACACCAGCCCCAAGAAGATCCTCCGGTTGGCCGTGGCCGTGGGTGGCCCAGGCGTAGCAATCGCCGCCGCAATTAATTTTGCAGGGGTACTTTTGTTTTTTTATTTTTATAATTTTGTTTAGTATACTGTACTTATGATTTGTTTTATGTGTGTGAATGTGGGGGGTGGCATTCCTGATTAAATAAGGGTGTCACCCTCAGTTTTGGTGAAGTAGGGATCCCCAGGACCAGGGAGAAGTGATCCCAGGTCCCTGAATGGTGTATGAATGCATAGTGACATAATTGGAGCTGTGGCGGGGCGTTACTGCTCCCAAGTACCATTGGGGGGTACTTGGATCTAATCCAATTAGATGTGCATGTGATGTGTCTGTGCTAGGGACCACAGTGGGTGTGCATGCATGCATTCTCATTGTGGCATAATTAATGTGTGTGTTTACTGTGCAAAGATGCATTCTGTGAGGCGTCTCCTGACTGCTGTTCCCTCAGAAGAGGGGGTACCCTCGGTTACCGAAGTCACTAGTCTAGCTATGCGCATGGATTCCCCTGGCATGTTGGCATACAGATTGTAGTCCAGCAAGTGTGTGTGCTCAGCTCTTCCTTAATGGTATTGCTTTAGCTGCCCCTTACACGGCATGTGTAAAATTAGGGCTGCTTTTATAAAAGTGTAATTTTACACCATGAAACTAACAGAAGCGCACAGGGCGTAATATACGCCGCACACACTTAATTTTGTGGATCACCTTATCTCCCTCACTTGCATCTTTGCCTATCAAAACAGCGGCGTGTCTAGCGTAATTTGCGTGCGAAGAAGCGCCGGTGTAATTATTTTAGGTAGGACGGAAAAACCTGATTTTAAGGCGTATCTCGTTTTGAGGATCAGGCGCAAAAATACGCGCGGTGTAAATTTTAATTACGCCGCGTATCTCGAGTTAAGTCGGCGCATCTGCTTTGTGGATCTGGCCCATTGACACTACTAGGTGCCGCATGGTGTCACAGGAAGTGAGCATACAGAATCAATCTCCTTCTTGGTCAAATAGCCCTTACACAGCCTGGAGGTGTGTTTGGGGTCATTGTCCTGTTGAAAAATAAATGATGGTCCAACTAAACGCAAACCGGATGGAATAGCATGCCGCTGCAAGATGCTGTGGTAGCCATGCTGGTTCAGTATGCCTTCAATTTTGAATAAATCCCCAACAGTGTCACCAGCAAAGCACCCCCACACCATCACACCTCCTCCTCCATGCTTCACGGTGGGAACTAGGCATGTAGAGTCCATCCGTTCACCTTTTCTGCGTCGCACAAAGACACGGGGGTTGGAACCAAAGATCTCAAGTTTGGACTCATCAGACCAAAGCACAGATTTCCACTGGTCTAATGTCCATTCCTTGTGTTCTTTAGCCCAAACAAGTCTCTTCTGCTTGTTGCCTTTCTTTAGCAGTGGTTTCCTAGCAGATATTCTACCATGAAGGCCTGATTCACACAGTCTCCTCTTAAGGCAGTGTACAGACGACCAAACATGTACGATGAAACCGGTCCGCCGGACCGTTTTCACCGTACATGTCTGCCCGGGGATTTCTGTATGGTGGCTGTACTCACTATCATACAGAAATCCGCGCGTAAACAATACGCGGGGCGTGGCCGCGCCGTCGCCGCGACGATGACGCGGCGACGTGGGCGGCCCTGCCAGTTAAATGCTTCCACGCATGCGTCAAAGTCATTCGACGCATGCGAGGGATTTGGGGGCGCTCGGACATGTACGGTAGGTCTGTACAGACGACCGAACATGTCCGAGCGGACAGGATTCCAGCGGGCTGTTTTAAAACAAGTCCAGAAATATTTGCCTGCTGGAAAAAGGCCCGGCGGGCAAATGTATGCTGGAATCCTGTCCGCTCTGACCAGTTTCAGCAGACATGTTCGGTCGTGTGTACGGGGCCTAAGGCCCCATACACACGGGAGGATTTATCCGCGGATACGGTCCAGCGGACCGTTTCCGCGGATAAATCCTCTCGAGGATTTCAGCAGATTTCTCTGCGATGGAGTGTACTCACCATCGCATTGAAATCTGCGCCGAAATCCTCTGGCGATGACGTGTCGCGCCGTCGCCGCGATTATGACGCGGCGATGTGCGCGACGCTGTCATATAAGGAATTCCACACATGCGTCGAATCATTACGAGGCATGCGGGGGATCCCTTCGGACGGATGGATCCGGTGAGTCTGTACAGACCAGCGGATCCATCTGTTGGGATGGACTCCAGCAGATGGATATGTTCTGCATGTCAGCAAATATCCGATCTGCTGGAATCCATCCCAGGGGAGATATATCCGCGGAAAAAGATCCGCTGGCGTGTACACACCATAGGATCTATCCGCTGAAACCCATTTGCTGGGATTTATCTGCGGATGGATTCTATGGTGTGTACGGGGCCTCACAGTTCTAGAGATGTGTCTGCTGCAAAAGGTGGCTACTTTGAAGAACCTAGAATATGAAATATATTTTCAGTTGTTTCACACTTTTTTGTTATGTATAATTCCACATGTGTTAATTCATAGTTTTGATGCCTTCAGTGTGAATCTACATAGTCATGAAAATAAAGAAAACTCTTTGAATGAGAAGGTGTGTCCAAACTTTTGGTCTGTACTATATATATATATATATATATATATATATATATATATATATACATATATATATATTTTATATATATATAAAAATAATTTTAAGACATGTAATGTTTGGTAACTATTTACTTAACGCAACCTCATATTTTATATTTTTTACTACAAATGGGTATTATATGGTTTTTGCACTAAAATTTGTTTTATTATATTTTTTCCTAAAAATTTGCATTTAACAAATAGTTGCGCAAATATTATGTGAAATAAAAATTTGCAACTATCACCTTTTTTTTCTACAGCGCCTCTGCTTTCAGAAAATATATAATGTTCTAGGGGGTTTCATTTTATTGCCAAAAATGAAGATTTTTACATGTATGCGGAAAATAAAAAATTGCTCTGGAGCTGAACTGGTTCTGGATTACAGTGGAGCTAAATTTACCTAGCAGCCTACTCCACAGTTAGGCCCCATACACACGAGAGGATTTATCCGCGGATACGGTCCACCGATTTTGATCCGATGGAGTGTACTCACCATCGGATCGAAATCCGCGCCGAAATCCCATCGCGATGACGTGTCGCGCCGTTGCCGCGATGATGACGCGGCAACGTGCGCGACGCTGTCATGTAAGGAATTCCACGCATGCGTCGAATCATTACGACGCATGCGGGGGATTGATTCGGACGGATTGATCCGGTGAGTCTGTACAGACCAGCGGATCAATCCGTTGGGATGGATTCAAGCGGATAGATTTGAAAGCATGTCTTCAAATTTTTATCCACTGGAAATCCGCTGGATTGTACACACCAGGGGATCTATCCGCTGGAGCCGGTCCGCGGATCAATTCCAGCGGATGGATCCTCTCGTGTGTATGGGGCCTAAGAGGGTGCTACACATATAGACATTTTAGAAAACAAAATCATATGGGTATGGCAGTTTCTATGTTGGTATTATCCCGTGGCTACTCTTAGGCCGCGTACACACGATCGGTCCATCCGATGAGAATGATGAAGCTGACTGATGGTCAGTCGTGCCTACACACCATCGGTTAAAAAAACGATCGTGTCAGAACGCGGTGATGTAAAACACAACGACGTGCTGAAAAAAAAATGAAGTTCAATGCTTCCAAGCATGCGTCGACTTGATTCTGAGCATGCGTGGATTTTTAACCGATGGTTGTGCCTACTAATGATCGTTTTTTTACTATCGGTTTGGAATCCATCGGTTTAATTTTAAACAAGTTGTCTTTTTTTTAACCGATGGATAAATAACTGATGGCGCCCACACACGATCGGTTTGGACCGATGAAAACGATCCATCAGACCGTTCTCATCGGTTTAACCGATCGTGTGTACGCGGCCTAAAAAAGCTTGACCTAATTTCCAGAAAATTAAGTTTGGCTATCATCATGAATGTTCAAGTCTATTAGGCCCCATCCACCCCTGTGTGATGAGTTACTTTTTTTGGTGCATTTTTATCGCAACAGCATATGGAAGCCCATTCACTTGAATGGGCTTTACTATGCAAGACAAATGTGCCAAAGTAACTCAAGTAGCTTTTTTTGGCACTGAACCAAGTGCTTCTTGTTTTCTGCATTTTTTTGAAAAATGCAAAAAAAGCGGGATAGCTACCTGAGATTGGGGTGCCATTAAGAAATAATGATATCACAAGTGTGTTGTATGCTTTGTTGAGTTTGAAGCATGTTTCTGAAAATATGTCCAGAAACGTATGCCTAGGTGTAAAGACAACATTAGAGACTGAGGGCCAGATTCACATACATTTCCGCTACGCAGCGGCGGCATAACGTAATCCATTTACGTTACACCGCCGCAAGTTTGCAGCGTAAGTGCCTGATTCACAAAGCACTTACCTGTAAACTTGCGGCGGTGTAACGTAAATGCGCTCGGCGCAAGCCCGCCCAATTCGAATGGGGCAGGCACCATTTAAATTAGGCGCGTTCCCGCGCCGAGCGTACTGCGCATGCTCCGTCGGGTAAATTACCCGACGTGCATTGCGATAAATTACGTCGCAAGGACGTCATTGGTTTCGGCATTAACGTAAATGGCGTCCAGCGCCATTCACGGATGACTTACGCAAACGACGTGATGTTTTAAATTTCGACGCGGGAACGACGGCCATACTTAACATGGCTTAGAACACCTACGGCTCAGCCTTAATTTTACGACGCGTATCTCGACGGAAACAACGTAAAGTTAGAGCGACGGGTAACGTGGACGTTCGGGGATCGCCGTAACTAGTCATTTGCATATTCTACGCCGACCGCAATGGCCTCGCCACCTAGCGGCCGGCATAGAATTGCATCCTAAGATCCGACAGTGTAAGTCAACTACACCTGTCGGATCTTAGGGCTAGCTATGCGTAACTGATTCTATGAATCAGCCGCATAGTTAGGACGGGCGGATCACAGAGATACGACGGCGTATCAGGAGATACGCCGTCGTATATCTTTTGTGAATCTGGCCCTGAGACACTTATGTCTAAGCAGTGGCGTTGCTAGGGGGGTGCGGGGGTGCGGGCCGCACTGGGTGACACCCACTAGAGGGGTGACACCATCCCGATTAAAAAAAGCTGACATGACCAGAGGTGCAGGTGGCTGTGTAATGTAAAAGGGGTGCAGTGATGCAGGGTGTTGTGTAATGTAAAAGGGTCCAGAGGTGCAGGGGGCTATGAGATGTAAAGGGGGCCAGTGATGCAGGGTGCTGTGTAATGTAAAGGGGTCCAGAGGTGCAGGGTGCTGTGTAATGTAAAGGGGTGCAGAGGGCTGTGTAGTGTAAAAGGGTCCAGAGGTGCAGGGGGCTATGTGATGTAAAGGGGTGCAGAGGTGCAGGCGGCTGTGTAATGTAAAAGGGGTGCAGTGATGCAGGGTGCTGTGTAATGTAAAGGGGTCCAGTGATGCAGGGCGCTGTGTAATGTAAAAGGGGTGCAGTGATGCAGGGTGCTGTGTAATGTAAAGGGGTCCAGAGGTGCAGGTGGCTGTGTAATGTAAAAGGGTCCAGAGGTGCAGGGTGCTGTGTAATGTAAAGGGGTGCAGAGGGCTGTGTAGTGTAAAAGGGTCCAGAGGTGCAGGGGGCTATGTGATGTAAAGGGGTGCAGAGGTGCAGGCGGCTGTGTAATGTAAAAGGGGTGCAGTGATGCAGGGTGCTGTGTAATGTAAAGGGGTCCAGTGATGCAGGGTGCTGTGTAATGTAAAAGGGGTGCAGTGATGCAGGGTGCTGTGTAATGTAAAGGGGTCCAGAGGTGCAGGTGGCTTTGTAATGTAAAAGGGTCCAGAGGTGCAGGGTGCTGTGTAATGTAAAGGGGTGCAGAGGGCTGTGTAGTGTGAAAGGGTCCAGAGGTGCAGGGGGCTATGTGATGTAAAGGGGTGCAGAGGTGCAGGCGGCTGTGTAATGTAAAAGGGGGCCAGTGATGCAGGGTGCTGTGTAATGTAAAATGGTCCAGAGGTGCAGGGTGCTGTGTAATGTAAAGGGGTGCAGAGGGCTGTGTAGTGTAAAAGGGTCCAGAGGTGCAGGGGGCTATGTGATGTAAAGGGGTGCAGAGGTGCAGGCGGCTGTGTAATGTAAAGGGGTCCAGTGGTGCAGGGGGCTGTGTAATGTAAAAGGGTCCAGAGGTGAAGGGGGCTGTGAGATGTAAAGGGGTTCAGTGATACAGGGTGCTGTGTAATTTTAAAGGGGTCCAGTGATGCAGGGTACTGTGTAATTTTAAAGGGATCCAGTAATGCAGGGGGCTGTGTAATGTAAAGGGGTCCAGTGATGCAGGGGGCTGTGTAATGTAAAGGGGTCCAGTGATGCAGGGGGCTGTGTAATGTAAAGGGGTGCAGGGTACTGTGCAATGTAAAGTGGTCCAGAGGTGCAGTTGTGGAGAGGGGTACACAGTAGTAACAAAAAGATATTGAAGGATGCAGATGTATGCAGGGGGCACAGTGGGGTGTTTTTACATTTTAACGTGTGGGGGTGCCAGATATTGGATCCGCCCCGGGTGCCAAATGCTCTAGGTACGCCCCTGGCCTATAGGCTCCTGAGATGTGAATTCCGGTCCTGGAGAAAGAGAGGTGGGGGGAGGGGACAAAGAAAAATGGAGAGAAAGAAGAAGGGATAGAACGAACAAGAAAGATGGAGAGGGAGAGAGAGAAAAGGGGAAGAAAGGAGAACAGAGGGCAAACAGTAGGGTAAAAAATATTTGAAATTTTTTATTGGGGGGGGGGGGGTGACACCATATTTTACCGCACCAGGTGACACCAACCCTAGTGACGCCACTGTGTCTAAGCTTGAATAATAGTGTTGGCTTTCCCACTCTGCAATTTTTGTAGCCAGATAATTATGAAGTATGGCATAAAAAAATGTTTTTTTTCTAGACAACAGGTGGCAAGTGCATGTGTGGTACTGCAAGATTTTGGATAGATAGTTTACTGTATGGTTTAAGACAAAATAGCAGGATCTTCAGTTAACTGCACAACCAAAATAATCAGAAAAAGAGACACATACCCCTCTTTTAGGATGACACCATCTAGATCTTCAGACTGCTGTGGTGGTCAGCAAGTGCAGGACTAGTGCTGGACTTTTTTAGTAGACAGCCTAATATTCACTACACTCACTTATAAATGGAAAAAAAAATACATTTTGAAATGTAAAAATATGATATAAAATATAAGTTTATTCCACATTTTCACAGCTCTTATGCCTAGTACACACGAGAGGATCGATCCGCGGAAACGGTCCGGAGGTCCGTTTCCGCGGATAAATCCTCTGGCGGATTTTGATCTCATGGTTGTACTAACCATGAGATCAAAATCCCCGCGGAATTCCCTCCGCGGTGACATGTCGCACCGTCGCCGCAATGATGACGCGGCGACGTGCGCGACGCTGTGATATAAGGAAATCCACGCATGCGTCGAATCATTACGACGCATGCGAGGGATGATTCGGACGGATTGATCCGGTGAGTCTGTACAGACCAGCGGATCAATCCGTTGGACTGGATTCCAGCGGATAGATTTCATAGCATGTTAAGAAATTTTGATCCGCTGGAAATCCATCCCCGGGGAAAAAAATCAGCGGAAAAATATCCGCTGGATCGTACACACCAGGGGATCTATCCGCTGAAACCGGTCCGCGGATCAATTCCAGCGGATCGATCCTCTCGTGTGTACGGGGCCTTACTGTGAAGAATCCTTTCCGTATTTGAAGATTAAATCTCTTTTCCTCTAGACCAGGGATCTCCAAACTACGGCCCTCCAGCTGTTGCAGAACTACACATCCCATGAGGCATTGTATAACTCTGAGATTAACAAACATGACTAGGCATGATGGGAATTGTAGTCCCTGAACAAAAGTGCCCCCTTGTCCTCTGTGATGACCTTAAAATGAATAACTCAACACCAAGTTCACTATATGGACCACTTATGTATTTGTAAATGGTGATCATATTCCCCTTAATCTCCTCTTCTCGAGAGAATATAATTTCAGTTCCTATAATCTTTCCTCATAGCTGAGCTCCTCCATGCCTCTTATCAGTTTGGTTGCCCTTCTCTGCACTTTCTCCAGTTCTCCGATATCCTTTTTGAGAACTGGTGCCCAAAACTGAAATGCATATTCCAGATGAGGTCTTACTAATGATTTGTACAGGGGCAAAGGGATATCTCTCTCTCTCTCTCTCTCTCTCTCTCTCTCTCTCTCTCTCTCTCTCTCTCTCTCTCTCTCTCTCTCTCTCTCTCTCTCTCTCTGGAATCCATACCTTTCTTTTTTTTTATTATCAACATTTTTATGAATTTCTCAACAACAATTCCATTTAACAATATATCACATATCAAAAACATTATAATAATGTAAACATCATTATCTATATCCTATACACCCCCCTCCCAAAAAGAAAAGAAAGAAGAAAAAAAAAAGACAAAGGAAATTGTCCCCCTCACCCCCACTTATTCCCCGTGACTCTCTCCCACCCCCCCTATAGAAAAAATAAACAAAAAGGGTCGGGGGGTAGGGGAAAAAAATCCCTTTCCTTTCCCTTTTCTTTCTCCCTTTCTTAAAAAAATGAATAATAATAACAAAAAAAAAACCTTATGTAAGAGGCTTCTAAAAAGCCATTTTGCCCCTTTATAACTTATCACTCTTATCACTCATCACTCCTATTACCCCGCCACCCTTCCCTAAAAAAAAAAAAACATTTGTATCTGAGGCTTCTAAAAGCCAAAATACCCATTTATAACCCCCCCCCCCCTTTATCTCCCTTCCCCTCTTTCCTTTCCTGTTTCAAACAAAACAAAAAAAAAGTGACAAAACCCCAACCCCTCCCTCAATGCACCCCCTCCTCTTATACCTATACAGGTGGGGGTTAGGGGCAGAGCCACACGAGCATTCATATAAAAAAAAAAAGAAAAAAAAGGGGGTTGAAGAGAGACAAAAAAAAAAAAGTTAAAATAATCTGCACCCCCCCCCCCCCTCACCCTCTCTCCCTCCATGAGCATTTACCTAGAATTTATGCAGCTCCTTATATTATTCTATCTCTGGTGAGCGTTGTTCCCATTCTTTCCACATTTCTCTAAACTTATCCTTTCTATTTTTAACCATAGAAATCCATCTTTCTGCCTCCATAATTAAATTAACTTCTCTCTTCCATTCAAGAATAATTGGTCTTTTCTTCTGTTTACATAGTCTAGGTATTAATAGTTTTGCCGCATTTAATAAATGAGGCGTGATACTATCCTTATATGATCCAATGGACCTCGCTGACCCATGGAATAAGAAGTTTAGAGGGGTCAATTCCATTTCCCTGGGAGACAGCCTTTTAACCCAGGGGGGCAATTTCTTGCCAAAATCCTCTAATCTTTGGGCATGACCACCACAGGTGGAGTAAAGTACCCTCCTGTCCACATCCCCTCCAACACCTGTTGTCTGCATTCCTGTACATCTCTGCCAGTCTCACTGGGGTTCTATACCACCTCGATATAAATTTATAAGACATCTCTTGAATCTGTGAGCTTATCGATGTATAGTGTGAGGACTCAATAAGCTTTTTAATTTGTAGCGTGGTAAACCTATGGTTTAGCTCTCCTTCCCAGTCTCTAATATAGTAGGGTGTTGTTTTTTTCCGGGTCCCTAGGACTAATATATACATTTGAGACAGTAAGTGTTTAGCCCTTGTTATCTTCACACATTTAGTTTCAAATATAGTAAGTAAATTTAGAGGTCTTATCACGGTTTTTCACTTGTGAAAGAAGCACACTAATTGATGGTACCTCCACTCCACTATTGGAACTGTTCCCAAGCTCCGCCTCAATTCTGGTAAGGGAGTCAGAATTCCACATGGGGCAAATTTGCCGCATGTAGTATCCCCGTCCTTCCCTCAGGCCTTCATCGATCCTACTTCCTCACCTGGAGGCAACCACGGGAATCCCTCCAGCAGAGTTAGGGGAGATATCCCGGGGGCATAATCTCCTAGTTGGTTTATTTTATCCCATATCTTTAACGTATTATGAGTTAAGGGTGACGTCCATTTTGAGAGCCCTCTATCTACCTTCGGGATCCAGGGTGTTCCTGCCAAATTCCTTCCTGCCATTATTTGCTCTAATTTTACCCATATTTTGATTGAGTAATCGAGGTTCCAATTCAATATACGTACTAGTGCCATTGCCCTATAATATGATGCTACATCTGGCAACCCCACTCCGCCATCTGACTTTCCTCTACACAGAATATCATAGGCTAATCTGGGGCGTTTATCATTCCATACAAAGGACACGAAGGCCCTCCGTATGCCCTTAAAAAAAATCTGTGGAAGAGAAATTGGCACTGTATGTAAGAAGTAAATTTGTTTAGGTAGTATACTCATCTTTATTGAATTCACCCTTTCGAACCAAGTTAATAACTGACCCTTCCATTTCTGAAGGTCTTCCCTTACCCCCTCCATCAAGGCACCATAATTCAAATTGTATAGAAGTTTTGGGTCAGGCATTATATGCGTCCCTAATAGACCAAAAATGTTTTATTCCATACAAAGCGATACGCGTCTTGCAGAGTCTTAGCCATACTTGAAGATACGTGGCAGGGGAACAGTATAGACTTCTCAAAATTACTCTTAAAATTGGATAAAACTCCAAATCTAGATACTTCTACCATCAGAGCAGGTAGTGAGCTCTGTGGGGCAGACAGGTAGAACAACAGGTCATCGGCGTATGCCAAGACCTTATGTTCATCCGGCCCAATACACGTTTCCTGGATTCCATTGTTTTTCCTTATTTTACAGAGAAAAGGTTCCAATATCATCGCGAATAGTAATGTAGACAGAGGACACCCTTGTCTTGTACCATTATATATTTGGAAATAATTTGACAAAGTGCCATTCACCTTTACGCTTGCTCTCGGGGACGCATACAACGCCAGTACCCAGCCCATCATATGATCTCCCACTCTCATCCCCCTCCGGACCTATTTTTATAAATGCCTAGTTAACCCTGTCAAAAGCCTTTTCGGCATCCATAGATAATATTATTCTAGGGGCTCTGTCCGGGCCATGTTGCATCCAGTGGAGGACATTCAATGCCCTTATTGTGTTGTCTCTGGCCTCACGGCCCTTCATAAAGCCCATTGATCAGGGTGAACTAGCTTCACTAAATGATCCTGTAGTCTAAGTGCCAACATTTTTGATAATAGTTTAGTGTCAGAATTTAACAAAGAAATTGGTCTATAATTGGCGCAGTGTTGGGGATCTTTCCTGGTTTTGGAAGGACTGTAATGTGTGCCAATAAGGCTTCTGGAGGAAGTGGATTCAAAATGTTAATCGAGTTGAAGTAGTCACATATTGGGGCACCCAGGTTTGAAACAAATTTCTTATAGTATAGATTTGTAAAGCCATCTGGCCCTGGGCTTTTCCCTATTGCCAAATTTGCTATTACTCCATTCACTTCTTCAACTGTGATCGGCCTATTTATTATCTCCGTTGCTTCAGGCGGCAGCGAAGGTAACGCTGAGTCCGCAATATAGTCCCGGATCTCCCCCAATAGATATTCATTCGTGGCACTTGCCGATTTGTGTTGAATATTATATAAAGTCTCGTAAAATTTGTGGAATTCTGCCGCAATAGCCTGGGTTTCTACTATTTTTTTATTTTGTATTGTTAAATTATGAACATGTCTGGAGTCTTGTTGTTTTTTAAGCTGCCTAGCTAAAAGGCGACCGCATTTGTTTCCCTGTTCATAGAACTGATGCGCATAATATCTATATTTATTTCTGGTTTTATAATCTAGACACTGTGTCAACTTACTTCGCGCGTTTTCCAACCTCTGAGCATCTGCTGGATCTAGAGAAGATTTATGTTTTATCTCTATCTTATTTATTTCTTCCAGCAGATCTGTTACTTCTTTTTGTTTTTCTTGTTTTTTCCTTGACCCCAAAGCTATCAATTCCCCCCTAATCACCGATTTATGGGCCTCCCAAATAGCTTGTTGTTCAGAGGTTTCCCCAGACACATTAATTTCAAAATATGTTTTAATTTTAATAGTTAAATCCTACACAATGCCACTATCATCTAACAATGTCTCATTTAACCGCCATGTTCGTTCCAGGTGGCCTATTGGGTGTAAGGTCATAATAATAGGTGCATGGTCTGAAATCGTTATTGGTTCTATCGTACATGATCTGATCTTTTCTAAGTAGAACTGGTCGACAAAGAAAAGATCTAGACGAGAGTACATATTGTGTATTTTGGAGTAGTAGCTATAGTCCTTTATCCCCTCGTGCATTACTCGCCATCCATCTACCAAGTGGAAAGACCGTAAGAGCTGTTTTATATGTTTTAGGGCCTTAAATGATATGGATGTTTTGCCCGTTGATGTGTCTATGCTTGGGTTTATTGCTAAATTAAAATCTCCCCCCAAAATCAAAAATCCTTCTCTATACTTCTCCAGTAATTTCAGATTTTTTATCAGGAAATTTGCCGTTCCTGTGTTTGGCGCATACACTGAGGCAAAAGTATAGCAATAGCCATTCAATTTCGCCTTTAAGAAAAGGTAACAGTCTTCGGGATCTATTTGTGAGGATGTCACAATAACTGGGCATGTCTTTCTAAATGTTATTGTCACTCCCCTTGCCCTTTGCGATCGGGAACGGAGCATGGAACCACTGATTAAATATGCGTAAGGGCATATTTGGTGTGGCCCCTTTCAAGAAATGTGTTTCTTGTAAAAAGGCCACATCTATTGCATAATGGCGTAACTCATTCCAAAGATGGCCTTTCGTTTTCGTTGTGGTAAAAATTCGATATAGAGAGATTCGACATTATAGGGAAAAGATTTGACATTATAGAGAAAAGATTTGACACTATAGAAATAATAGATTCGACATTACAGAGAATAGATTTAGATTTATGAGAAAATAGATTAGACATTATAGAGAATAGATTCGACATTATTACTAGTCATACAACATTAGAATTCTTGTAGGCGGAATATTCGAACGGAAATGTACGATTCGACCATTAGACAGAAACCAACAAAGATTCGACGTTCCGGCGAATATTCTTTTGACCATTCGACAGAAACCAAGTATTATTGGATTTTCGGACGAAAGCTATTCCCCAACGAAAAACGAAATAAATCAAAACGATTTTCGGGAGTAACTAAATAAATTTATTTTTCAAACGAAAACGAAAAAACGAAACAAAATATTCCAGTCTGCACATGTCTATTAAACAGAGCATTGAAGTAGGCTTGTAAGTTGGAGACATCCTGTAAGGATATTATTCAACTGCATAGCTTGGTGTCATCTGCAAAGACTGAAATGGCACTTTTAATCCCAGACCCTATATCATTTATAAAGATATTAAAAAGTAAGGGTCTCAACACTGACCCTTGGGGTACACCACTACTAACCTTCCGAATGAGAATCATTAACCACTACTCTCTGAATTCGGTCTTTTAGACAGTTTTCTATCCATTTACAAATTGATCTTTCCAAGCCTGTAGATTTTACCTTACACATCAGTCGTGTGTGGGCAACTGTGTCAAACACTTTTGCAAAATCCAAGTATACCCCTCTGTCCAAGGTTTTACTTTTTCTAGCAAGAACTCATCTATGTAGTCTTTTATTAAACTCTCCAGTATCTTTCCAACTATATAAATTAAACTAACAGATCTATAGTTACTTGGTAAAGACTTTGATCTATTTTTAAATATAGGCACCATATTGGCCCTACTCCAATCCAGTGGTGCCATTCCAGTCATTAACCAATCCTTACAAATTATAAACAATGGCTTTAAAATGAGAGAGCTCAATTCTTTTAGAATCCGTGGGTGGATGCCATCTGGTACATAAAATTGACTAAAAACCAACGTTCCTTTAACCACTTCAGCCCCATACCATTTTGCTGGTCAATGACTGGGCCACTTTTTGCGATTCAGCACTATGTCGATTTAACTGACAATTGCGCGGTCGTGCGACGTGGCTTCCAAACAAAATTGGCGTCCTTTTTTCCCCACAAATAGAGCTTTCTTTTGGTGGTATTTGATCACCTCTGCGGTTTTTATTTTTTGCGCTATAAACAAAAATAAAGCAACAATTTTGAAAAAAAAATTATATTTTTTACTTTTTGCTATAATAAATATCCCCCAAAAATATATAAAAAAACTATTTTTTCCTCAGTTTAGGCCGATACGTATTCTTCTACATATTTTACGTAAAAAAATTGCAATGAGCATTTATTGATTGGTTTGCGCAAAATTTATAGTGTCTACAAAATAGGGGATAGTTTTATGGCATTTTTATTAATATTTTTTTTTTTTACTAGTAATGGCGGCAATCAGAGATTTTTATCAGTACTGCGACCTTATGGCGGACACTTCGGACACTTTTGACACATTTTTGGGACCATTGGCATTTTTATAGCAATCAATGCTATAAAAATGCATTGATTACTGTAAAAATGCCACTGGCAGGGAAGGGGTTAACACTAGGGGGTGAGGAAGGGGTTAATTATGTTCCCTAGGTGTGTTCTAACTGAAGCGGGGGTGGGACTGACTAGGGGAAATGACAGATCGATGTTCATACATTGTATGAACAGACGAACAGTAATTTCTCCCCCTGACAGGACCGGGAGCTGTGTGTCCTCTGGCTGGCTCCTTGCTGAGATCTGGTGTGGAATTTCTGATCAGAAGTGGAATTTTTTGAATACAAGTGGAAGAGTTAAAAACCAGGATTTGCTTTTAGCTGCTTTTAACTGTTTCTGCTGCAAGTGTTCAATTGTTTGTCTTTTTTTCTCTGACACTTTTTAAACAGCTTTTTTTTCTTTTTTTTCCTTTCTTCTAATTAAGGGGAGTGTTTAATTGTTTGCAGGGGAGTGTCTAATTGTTAACAGGTGAGTATATAAGTGTCTGTAAAAACTCCATAAGAGCTGGCTCCTCGCTGAGATCTGGTGTGGAATTTCTGATCAGAAGTGGAATTTTTTGAATACAAGTGGAAGAGTTAAAAACCAGGAGTTTAAAACAAGAGTTAAGACAGGAGTCTTCTAAAACTGTAAGTATCATCTTAATCTTCATACAAGTAATTATATTGTAACTGGGAAATGAGTGCTAGCAGGGTTGAAGGTTTTGCTCAGTGCACAGCGTGTCACATGTATGCAAAATTGGTGCAACAGCTCCAAGATGGATACCGCTGTGACAGATGTGAGCAGGTTGCCCTTCTGGAAGCTCGTATTAGAGATCTGGAGGAGCAAGTTGCAACACTGGGTAGAAATGACAACCTTGAAAGGGGTCCTCTGCTCGCTGAGCAAGTGGTCAGTAAGGTTGATGTGGAGGGTGGAGGGGCAAGTCAGGATTATCAGATAGGGAGATGGGTTAATGCAGTTAGAGGGAGTGGAAGGGGCGTGAAGAAAGGGAAGGCCAGTCCTGTATTTGTGCATCAAAACAAATTTGCCAAGTTGGGTGATGATGTGGAGGTGGCAAACACAGAGGTGGCAGCCCTAGATGTTACTGCTACCCCTAACAGCTGGGAGAGCAACCCATCTAGTAGAGGTGGGGAGGGGAGTGCAGGTAGGCCTAGACAGTTGGTGGTAATAGGGGATTCTATAATCAGAAGGACTGATAGAATAATTTGTCGCCAGGATCGCTTCAACCGAATGGTTTGCTGTCTCCCTGGTGCCAGGGTTGGGCATGTGGTAGACCGGGTGGATAAATTACTGGGAGGGGCTGGGCATGACCCAGCTGTCTTGGTCCACGTTGGAACCAATGACAGTATACATGGAAGGTGGAGGCTCCTTAAGAATCAATTTAAAGAACTAGGCTGCAAGATGAAGGGAAGGACCTCCAAGGTGATATTCTCTGAAATATTGCCTGTGCCATGCGCAACACAGGAAAGGCAGGGGGAGATTAGAGAGCTGAATGCATGGCTAAAGACCTGGTGTAGGAAGGAGGGATTTGGGGTTCTAGAGCACTGGGCTGACTTTTCATTGGGGTGCAACCTATATGCTAAAGACGGTTTGCACTTGAATGGAAGGGGGTCTTCTGTGCTGGGGGAGAGGTTTATGGGAATGCTGGAGGAGTATTTAAACTAGGATTGAGGGGGGAGGGTGAATTAGAATTACATCGAGCAGACAGGTCAGTTAGTGGTCAGACATTAATGGAGAGTGGAATGGGGATAGATGGGGGAAGGGTTATGGCAGGTGACAAGAAAGTTCCCATGTTGCAAACAGCCATTGGAAATAATAGTGCCATTTGTACTACTATAAATTATATGAAAAACACCAGAGAAAAACGTAACAATACATTTAAGTGTTTGTTCACCAATGCCAGAAGTCTGCCAAGCAAAACAGGTGAGCTGGAAGCTCTGGTGCATGAGGAGAGCTATGATGTAATCGGTATTGCTGAATCTTGGCTTCAATCCTCACATGACTGGGCTATTAATATTCCTGGCTATGCTCTCTTTCGGAAAGACAGGGTAAAAAGGAAAGGTGGAGGGGTCTGTCTCTATGTGAGAAGTGACCTCAAAGCAAGCGTGAAAGAGAACCTGGTTGATGGAGAGTGTGATGAGGCTGAAGCATTATGGGTGGAACTGCATACAGATGTGTGTAGTTCAAAATTAATCATTGGAGTTTGTTATAAACCACCCAATGTTAATGAGGAGGTGGAGACTCAGCTCCTTGCACAGATGGAAAGGGCTGCAAGGTCTGGGACGGTGATAATAATGGGGGATTTTAACTACCCAGAAATTGACTGGATTAATGGCACTTCTGGGACAGTTAAAGGACAAAAAATTAAAAACCTATTGCAGGACAATTTTATGGTGCAGTTTATTGAGGCCCCAACTAGGAATGATGCCCTGTTGGACCTGATAATCTCAAACCATGCAGAGCTTATTACTAATGTTCAGATAAAGGAACACCTGGGTAGCAGTGATCATAACATGATTTCATTTAATGTTAACTATAAGCAAGAAATACATACAGGAAATATTAAAACACTAAATTTTAAGAGAGCAAATTTTCCAAGGATGAGGGCTGCTCTCCAGGACTTGGACTGGGAGGGACTATTGGCACAGCTGAACACAGAACAGAAATGGGAATTCTTCAAAAAGACTGTGTGGAACCTCACTGCAAAGTATGTTCCCATGGGCAATAAGTTTAAAAGGCTAAAAATAAAACCTATGTGGCTCATGGTCAAAGTTAAAAAAGCTATAAACAATAAGAAAGTAGCTTTTAAAAAATATAAAAATGAAGGAACACTAGTGTTGTTTAAATGTTACAAAGAATATAACAGGATATGCAAAAAGGAAATCAAGGATGCAAAAATTCAAAACGAACGACAGATTGCAAAAGATAGTAGGACAAACCCAAAAAAAATCTTTAAATATATTAATAGTAAAAAGGTGAAGTCTGAGCATGTAGGCCCCTTACAAAATAATCTAGAGTGGGTGACTGGGGACAAAGAGAAGGCAAATGTATTAAATGTTTTCTTCAGCTCTGTGTATACAATGGAGCATGGGGGAGCTCATGTCCAAAATGGGGGTAGGAGTGACACAGCCTCAAATCCACAATGGCTCAAAAGTGATATGGTCCAGAAATATTTAGACAGAATAAAGGTGGATAAAGCACCTGGACCTGATGGCATCTATCCACGGATCCTAGGTGAGTTGAGCTCTGTCATTTCAAAGCCACTGTATCTAATATTTAGGGACTCATTAAAGACAGGAATAGTACCACTGGATTGGCGCAGGGCCAATGTGGTGCCCATATTTAAAAAGGGAACAAAGTCTTTACCAAGTAACTATAGACCTGTTAGTTTAACTTCTATAGTTGGGAAGACACTGGAACGTTTAATAAAAGACCACATGGATGAGTTCTTGCTGGAAAAAAACTATTTAAGCAGCAGACAACATGGATTCATGAAAGACAGAAGTTGTCAGACAAACCTGATTTCCTTTTATGAAGAGGTAAGTAAAACCCTGGACAGAGGCGTGGCTGTGGACGTGATATATTTGGATTTTGCAAAAGCGTTCGATACAGTTCCGCACACACGGCTCATGTGTAAGGTAAGGTCTACAGGATTGGATATATCAGTTTGTAAATGGATAGAAAACTGGCTGAAAGACAGAATTCTGAGAGTCGTGGTTAATGATTCTTACTCTGAATGGTCCAAGGTTATCAGTGGTGTACCCCAAGGTTCAGTGCTGGGACCCTTACTTTTCAATATATTTATAAATGATATTGGGTCTGAGATCAAAAGTAACATTTCTGTCTTTGCAGATGACACCAAGCTATGCAGTGGAATAACGTCCTTACAGGATGTCTCCAATTTACAAGCCGACCTCAATGCTCTGTCTAATTGGGCGACTAAGTGGCAGATGAGGTTTAATGTAGATAAATGTAAAGTTATGCACTTGGGGGCTAAGAATATGCATGCATCATACATACTAGGGGGAGTACAACTGGGGGGATCTGTAGTGGAGAAGGATCTGGGGGTTTTAGTTGATCATAAGCTCAATAATGGCATGCAATGCCAAGCTGCGGTTTCCAAAGCGAGCAAAGTCCTTTCTTGTATTAAGAGAGGTATGGACTCCAGAGACAGAGATATAATTTTGCCCCTGTACAAATCATTAGTAAGACCTCATCTGGAATATGCAGTTCAGTTTTGGGCACCAGTTCTCAAAAAGGACATCGGAGAACTGGAGAAAGTGCAGAGAAGGGCAACCAAACTGATAAGAGGCATGGAGGAGCTCAGCTATGAGGAAAGATTAGAGGAACTGAATTTATTCACTCTTGAGAAGAGGAGAATAAGGGGGGATATGATCAACATGTACAAATATATAAGAGGTCCATACAGTGAACTTGGTGTTGAGTTATTCACTTTACGGTCAACACTGAGGACAAGGGGGCACTCTTTACGTCTAGAGGAAAAGAGATTTCACCTCCAAATACGGAAAGGTTTTTTCACAGTAAGAGCTGTGAAAATGTGGAACAGACTCCCTCCAGAGGTGGTTCTGGCCAGCTCAGTAGATTGCTTTAAGAAAGGCCTGGATTCTTTCCTAAATGTACAGAATATAACTGAGTACTAAGATTTGTAGGTAAAGTTGATCCAGGGTAAATCCGATTGCCTCTCGGGGGATCAGGAAGGAATTTTTTCCCCTGCTGTAGCAAATTGGATCATGCTCTGCTGGGGTTTTTTGCCTTCCTCTGGATCAACTGTGGGTATGGAGTTGGGTGTATAGGATTTTACTGTGTTTTTTTATTTTGTTTTTTTTATTTTTTGTGGTTGAACTGGATGGACTTGTGCCTTTTTTAACCTGACTAACTATGTAACTATGTAACTATCCTATCGTGTGTACGAGGCCTTAGTCACCCTTTGTCTATTAGGGGCACAGGGTGACGAGAAAAGAATGGACAACTACATAATGAACACTGAGAATTTGGTTTGGATTACTTCAAATGGGACAGTAATATTTATCAACAATATCCCTAAGGAAATATATGATACATTTTTCCCACTGTATCAGAATGATGGAACATTGTATGAGCTTTGCCTCCGACTATTGTAGATAGGAGCCGGACAGTCGGCTACTCGGATCTCCTGCTTTTGTCTGAAGGTTTTCTGTGTTTATACTTATGATAATGTGTATTGAACTTTGAGCTTGGTGACGGCAAGTCTGGCCTGAACTTGAGATCTCATTGAGTCACCTAGGCTGGGTTAAATGACAAGTTAATTATGTTCATGTAAAAAAATATCAGAAGGTATCCAAAGGATAAAAACTGATCCTAGCGCTCTATGGACGTGGTGGAATATGTGTAATAATCAATAGTTTTGCAGACAAGCAGCTGTTATAATAGGGTAAGAAATGAAAAGCAATGTGTCTCTGAATAGAAGCACTAACAGCGCTAAGGTGACTAATTAAATCTGTAATTAACCTTCTGCTAAATTAGTCTCACTGAGTGAGGATGAATGCAATGTGTATGACCACAAAATGAAATAGGTTTAAAATATAAAATCATGTAAACCAAAAGGAATAAAATGCATAAAGTCCATTCACAGAAAAAACTGTAAAAAGTCTCTTAAACCGATGTATTTCATAAAATCCTTGAAACTTCCAATTGTAAAATAATCTTCATACCGGGTCTCCCTTAGGAGTTCTACTCACCAGATGCCTATGGTGTGTTCAGCATTGAGAACTCCTTGCTCATACTGGGATTCCTTTCAATGGATTGCCTTAAAAGTCTCCTCAATCTTCCAAAAATATCTCCTTCCTCCTGTTGTCACCGTATCTCAGTAGGTTTGGTATAGGTCATAAATGAGGGAGTGTTTCATGTAAGGCAAGTGAAAAGACATATAGTGTAATACTGTTTTTTATTGAGAACCATGCCCCATAAAATTATATATATGCTTACAAATGTTGAAGATAAAATACAGCACATCAAACGTAGTGAACTGCAGCTCTCGTCCGCTCTAGGTGCACAATCAGCTCAGCTCCAGCTGACATGCATAGACCTACCTGACTTACACTGACCTCACCTACCTGGCATACATGGACCTACCTGACACACTGACTTCACCTACCTGACATACATGGACCTACCTGACATACACTGACCTCACCTACCTGACATACACTGACCTCACCTACCTGACATACACTGACCTACCTGACATACATATACCTCACCTACCTGACATACATTGACCTCACCTACCTGACATACATGGACCTACCTGACATACATAGACCTACCTGACATACATAGACCTCACCTACCTGACATACACTGACCTCACCTACCCGACATACATGGACCTACCTGACATACATAGACCTACCTGACATACACTGACTTCACCTACCTGCAGGGCCATCTTAATAGCATTATGGGCCCCTGGGCAAAGTAATGCTATGGGGCCCCTACAAGCCTGCCCCAATTTACGCACCTACTCTCAAGAATGAAAGTACTAAATTTCTACTTTACAGCGTGTCACTTGCCACTGTTACCAGCCACCAGATTCAGCGTGTCACATGCCACTGTCACCTGCCACCAGATTCAGCGTGTCACATGCCACCGTCACCTGCCACCAGATTCAGCGTGTCACTTACCATCCATCCCGTCACCAGATTCAGCGTGTCACTTGCCACTGGTTCCTTGTCACCAGATTTAGCGTGTCACTTGCCATGTCGCCTGTCACCAGATGTAGATTGTCACCTGCCACACGTTGCGGATTGTCACTTGCCACATGGGGAGCTGACATAGAAGATGGGGGGTCTGGCAGAGAGAAGAGGGGGTCTGGCAGACAGGAGGGGGGGTCTGGCAGAGAGAAGGGGGGTCTGGCAGAGAGAAGGGGGGGTCTGGCAGAGAGGAGTGGGGGTCTGGCAGAGAGAAGGGGGGGTCACTGGCAAAGAGGAAGGGGGGGCACTGGCAGAGAGGAGGGGGCCGGGATCTTTACAGTGCATGGTGTGGACTGGAGGAGGCTTGCAAGGAGGCTTCTGGAGTCTGCGGCGCCTATGATGGACGTCACACGTCCCGCGGTCCCGGAATTGGATCTCCGGGACGTCCATCATAAGAGCTGCAGGCTCCAGAAGGCAGGACCTAGGCAGCTGCCACTGCCGGGTGTACCAAGATGGCCGACTGCTCCGGAGCTAGGACGAAGCCGCGGCCTTTCCTAAGGCCGAGGCAGCGGTGCGCTCCGCGGATTGACCCGTTCGGATCACGGAGGCGCGGGCCACATGGCAAGGTCTGGCGGGCCGGATTCGGCCCGCGGGCCTTGTGTTTGCCACCCCTGCGTTACAATATAAATGACCCACCATTTGAGAGATTTTCCATCTGTTCCTGTTCATATGACTCCTGTACAAGAAATTGTTGAAGCACAGACAGAAATAAAAACATTGTCAGAAGTCCTAAAAATTTGTGTTTTTTTTTCAGTGTGCCTGTCTTTATAGGAAGTATTTGGTAATCTTACCAATAGCAACACAGATAACAATAAGAAAAAAAATCCTTAGATGAGCCCTAATCCTTCCCGGCTTTATCTTATCTTAAAAAAAAAAGCTTTTGCTGGGGTTGGGCTTTATTTAAGATTAACATGCACATTGCACATATCACAACTGCAGTTGTATTAGTATTACAATACAACTGTATTTTTTCAGTGACTGTATTATGTTTCATAACTGTCTCTTATATAAAATAAAACTATAATAACATTGTTGTTTGGTGATCATTTGTGCATATACCGTAATCAGTTTAGGAAATGAGTAATGTAGCATAGGTACATCAGGATGCTTTTACATATTACTAAGCAGGTGAAGGACGCATCACACACCTGAGCCATTCAAACTTAGAATATGGTAAAATAAATTGTGAGCCAAATAGCAAAATCAGTCTCCAGATATATGGGTAGGTGATGCTATAAGTGAATTCAATTTTTTTTTCTGGGCTTATTCCTGGCCTTTCCAAGCCCCTTTTTGGTAACTTAAAGTAGAACTAGAGACAACCTTTTTTTTCATTTTGGATAGAGCAAGGGAGGATTAAACCTTTGTCAGGAACTGAGAGGAATTCCCTGCAATTTAAGGGAATTCTTTGGGAACCCCCATGTCACCAGATCTAGTTTCCCAATTGGAAGATTTCTCCTCTGGGATTTTCTGGAGACAACCCAATATTTGGTATTTTTCTTTTACTTTCACTTTCAATGATAATGGTAAACAGAACAAATAGAAAGGGTGAATCTCCATTTTTTTATATCAAATAATGTTTTATTTATTTTTTTGTTATGAAACATTACATGACAAATTAAAAAAACAAAGGAGGGTGAATCTCCTTAACGGGGGCACAAACAGCAATAAAAACGTACAGGTGTTTCAATCCCTTTGCACTGTATCAAGAACTAAAAAATTGCCTTTAGTTATACTTCAATCTAACAGATAACATCAGCTGCCTATATCTCTATTGCTTGTCTATTGTTCATTTTCAGAATTAGCTTTAATGTGGTTGTAAAAAAATGTGGTTGTAAAAAAATCTTCTGTGATCAAATTCTCTGTCTCTCTCCTCACTGGACATGGAGGCAGCAGCAGGAGCCATTGGTTCCTGCTGCTGTCAATCAAATCCAGTGAAGAGGGATTGGGCTTCACTGTTTGTATCAATAGATGCACACATCCCAGGTCAACATCGAGCCTGCGCGAGTAACCCCATAGCAAGCAGCTTGGACACTCAGAATTGAGGAGGAGCCAGAAATGGCAGCGGAGGACCCAGAAGAGGAGAATCAAGGCTTTTCTGTGCAAATCTATTGGCAGTTTACTTTTACAATCACTTTAAACACAAAAGCAAAAATGTCACCACTTCCCATCCCCCTACAGTTGCCTGATCACTTTTACGGGGCTTGGAATGGGGACACTCCCCCCCCCCCTCCCCCACCCGGTGAGTCTAAGGAGTTCCAGATCTTTAACCTTGCCCTCTCAAAAGGGGTTAGAAGTGATTGCATGGGTCCACCTCAATGAAGACAGTTGACAACTGGACAGATAGCTGAGATGAGTACTAAATCAAAGTAATTGTAGTCGCTTTCTAACTGGAGGTCAAGGCAAGTGAAGTAGAGAAACCAGAAAGACAGGGACATAGATCAAAGGATCAGACAACAGTTACAATCAGGGTAGTTAGTAGACAGAAGCACACAGCAGTTAGTGGAAACTCTTTGCTCAGACATTGATGCAGCATACTGAGTAGATTTCAAAGGATATATATATAGCATGACCCAAAATCCCCATTGATGTAGGCACGCACCCAGAACTACCGTGTACTTTTCTCACAAAAGTTTTCCCAAAACACAGTGTGTGGGTAGGCTCCTGGAAGTCATAGTATTAGCACTGTTTTGCTAGGAAAGAATTCAATATATGTATGTGCAGAGGGACAGAGAGGGCAGGGAAAGGTGAAGTTCCCTGGACCAGTAGACAGCGCTGACAATGCTGTTTGGGATTCCATAGCAGCAAAGCCACTGTGTTGACTGCTCGATGGGAAGTTAGAAGCACAAGGGATTTTTGGCAGATTGTTATATTTTTGTACTTTTTTTAAGGGATGAAACATGAGGAAACTTGCACGTAATATACACGTCCTGTTTGTTTTTACTGTAAACAGTACTTTAAAATTAATATGGAATGTAGGCAGTTTCAACCTTCTGTCCCCAACAAGTTCTTCTCCAACATGTTCCTTATGCATGGCAATCAAGGAAAGGTGTTTTATACAGTTTCGCTAGTAGGTATTATTATTATACAAGATTTATATAGCGACAACAGTTACAGAGAGCTTTACAACATAAAGAGGGTCAGTACAGTTACAATACAATTCTTGACAAGAGGGTTAGGAGGGCCCTGCTTGCAGGAGCTTACAAATTATTAAGTATGTACTAGGAACTTTGAAACTTTGTATTTCAACTTTGTATTTCATACAATTTGCATAACCTAATGTTGTATGACATTTTTACACATGTGCTTTATGCAGAACTATGGGGACAATTTACCAGGCAGCCCCACCCACTTGTTACAGCATCGACCAGGGTGTGTGGTCACTGGGTGACTCCTCCCCTTAGCTATTTAAAATTTGTCAGACGGAGGAACAGGCAGTTGGAGGAAGCCTTCGTTGGGGCCGGAGGTTTTTTTCTTGTCTTCTTTCTCGGGTACGGCAGTGCAGCGAGCGTCATGATTGACATTGGATTTACTTTGGGGGACATTGTTTTTTTTATATTTTTTTTAATAAAGTAATTGTCAAAAACTGTGTGTATTTTTTTCTTTTTGACACTTTTTTTGGTAAATGAGAAGGGGTACAATGTACCCCTACTCATTCACAAAGGGGGGCTGGGATCTAGGGGCCCCCTTATTAAAGGGGGCTTCCAGATTCTGATAAGTCCCTGTCTCACAGACCCCCACAACCACCATCCAGGGTTGTGGGGAAGAGACCCTTGTCCCCATCAAGATGGGGACAAGGTGCTTTAGGGAGGGCAGAGCCCCAAAGCATCCCCCTCAGTTGAGGGCATGTGACCTGGTATGGTTCAGGAGCGGGGGGGCGCCCGCTCGTCCTTCTGGCTGTATGCGCCATCCGTGGTAGAGACGTGGTGGCGGCTTCCCAGCCCGCTCCTTAATAACCAACTATTGGGGGGGACCCCCACGCTGTTTCTGACAAATACCACACGTGACACTGCCAGTAAAACCCAGGTGATAAATATTGCATGTTTTTTTACTCTGTTCCGTTTGTAAATTGGACTTGACCATATTTACCGGCACATTCTTTATTTTGTAGTAAATACTGCATAATCCTAAAAAAATTGTGAATTGGACTTTTTTTTTACCGAATGTGATAATTTATGCAAATGAGACATGTAACAGTGTTATCGCATGCGGTAAATGTTAGTGAATTGACCCCTATGTCTTCTTTATATGTTTGTACTTGTTTGTGCTTTTTTAAAACAATAAAAAATATTGAAGCATAACTTTCCGGGATCTTCATGTGCGTTCACTCACATCCTAGCACAGCGTTCATGACAACTGGAGCATGTGCATATGATGACACTATGAGGAAAAACAATCCTTCATTGATCAGATATTTTAAAACATATGCAATAATTAGTGTTCATGACATCTCAGTGTCTTAGTCAGATGAGCACGCAAAGAAAATCAGAATGAGCTCATACTAGTCCATTGTTCATTATAATTACAATCATTTCAAGGAGCTCTTTTGTGTGTATCCCTGACATTAGAACTGTATGATGGTAAAGTCTTCGATATTTCTATATAAAACAGGATCTTTGGAGGGAATGTATCTATTTTTTACTGTTTTACTGTATTTGTAACACAAAGAATGTGTATCTAAACATTTAAAGGAGAATTCCTGCTTAACACTAATTATACCCAGAAATGTTCCCTCCCCCTCCTGCTATCTATCCTGCCTAACCTGTAAAAAAAAATTTTTTTATTCAATAACCAATATCAGGAAACAAAGTTTAATACAAATTTATTAAACAAAAACAACTTTCTTTACATGCTGTAAAGATATATGTAAATTACATTCAAATTATACATACTGGTATATATGTATGTACTATACGAAAGTTAGTTCTTATGTTTTATGTAAAACTATAACTCTTTTTAATAAATAGTTTGTAAACAAAAAAAGAAAAAAAAGGGCTCCCAGAGCACTATGGGAGCACTAGAGAAAAATGTGAAAAGTAGACGAGGGCTTTACCTACTGCCTGGACAAAAAAAACGACATTATATTTATATGAAATACGTAACTACAAGGATCTAAGAAAATATTAAAAAATAATGGATTTGGTTGGAGCTGGGTTCTTACATATTTTTTCTTACATTCTTCAATACAGAATGCTTTACTTATTACATTTATATGGGGGGATCCTGTTGCTATGCCACTGCTGAAAACATCAGCAAAACAAAATATGTTGCGAAGATGTGAATATAAGTTTGAATATGTTCAAGGCAGATTTGAATAAATGGATATAGCACCCTGGAGTTTAGGCAGGGTTGCTCCTCACAAATTTACTTTCCAGGAATAATTATCCTGGTTGATTGTTAGAGATCTATTGATTCTTCCATGTTTGGCCTTGTTGCACTGCGCTCTTCTACCACTAGGTGGCCAGGTACTTGGTGGTACTAGATACGGGAAGGGCAACACAAGGTCGGCTTATGGGTATATGCGGTATCTCAGCCAATAGGCAGGGGTTTTCTTGAATCCCTTGGCCTGCTGGGAGAGTATATATATTTGGGTGGAGTCAGGTAATTTAGGTTCTGTTCCACCTGAACGGCTGTCTGGGTGGATGTGTGTTGTACTGCTTGGGCTGCTAGGCCAGAGTTTTGGCCTATCCAGAAGCAAGAGAGCAGCGTAGGGTTGGGATTGCGGCTTGCAGTTCAAACCGGAAGTGATGGTTCTGCCAGCCGGAGTACCTGTTGTGGTTGGAGGTAGAGGGGAAGCTGTCGCCACTAATGGACCAATCACCTTATTACCAGGGACCACAATGAGTAACTGAAGAAAGTACTGGAGTAGCATTCTCAACAACCGGGGACGGTGAGGACTGAGGAAACTTCAGTGGGTGTCAAGTCAGGGGCCCAGCCAGCGGAGGTAAAGCTTGCAAAGCAGCCTTGTGTATCAAGCAACGGATCGAGCAAGCCAGTGGGGTGAAGCTTGAGAGGTATTTTGAGTGCCAAGCTAGGGACCCAGCAGAGAGGCAGTGGTAAAGCTTGAGAAATATACCACCGTGAAGATTGGAGGAGCTGAAAGAATTCAGTGGCGGTGAATCAGTGGGTCTAGTGAGAGACCGGGAGCTCAGTGAGCTAAAGAACTACAAGGAGCGATTGTAGTGAAGTTAAAAGAACTGTTACGCTTTGTGTTAAGAACTGTTAAAGACTGTTGCCATAGGAGACAGCACTCTTGCACATGCAGATGTGGCATCTTGCTGGATGCCTTTCCCTGCATAGCTGTCCTCCTATTGAAGTCTCGGAGTCTGCCAATTAATCTTTCAACTACCTAAGGGTCTCCTGGCCCTAACCCTCTCTCCTCCCCCCAAAAAAGTTTGTTAAGAGAAATAAACTTTATTTTTCAAGAAGTGTCTGGCGCCCAATAACTTAAACTACTCTGCACCCACCATGCCTTACAACCCACTACATACAGAAGGATGTCAGCTATCCCTGGAGGTTCTCAGTAAATTAAAGGAGGTCTGCGACCTTGCTATATGTATTATACCTGTGGTGAAACCGGCGGTGTCAGTTAACACATGCTGCAGTTTGTTTTAGATTCAACATTGTGTTTAACATAGTAAAAGTATTTCTAAATATTTTCTTCTTGAAAAAAAGTTAAAATTACGTTTTAGTAATTTAGCGCAGAAGATCTCCATGAAAAACAATGACAATCTACTTGATACTGACAAACATCACAGTCATCACAATCAGAATAACTGACATATACTGTATATCCTTATTGTTCTGCAGTTCATAAACAATAGGTCCTAGCTTGCCCTTTGTGAATCACCGACATACTTTGGCGATGACTTAATATTATTAGAAACAGGTTGAGTAAGTCCATGGAGTTAGATTGCCTTTAGCTTAAAGATCTGGAAATACCTGATCCAGCAACCCAGAAAAATATCCCACAAAATGAGCATGTGATGCTCTTTACCTTGATGTGAGTTACAGAATAACACGAAAAGCCTAAGCATCAAGAATTTAATTTAGGAACAATAGCGGCTGACGCCCAGTACCTGAATTAACAAACATGATGGTCTCCCTGGAGCTGGAATGCATCCTGTCACATCACACATTATTTAAAAAAGAGCACCAGTTTAATCAACTACATTTCTATAGTCTCTTAAAGTAGAACTCCATGCTCATTCACAAGATGCCGCTCGGGCTGCACAGTCAACCACCTTCCTATGAGCTCAGACTGGCATGGACATGACCCCTGGGAGACAAGAACTTTCAGACAAACTGTCTATTACTGTAAATATATAATATGTTAATACAATAAAAATGTAGTTTTATAAGCTTGAAGGGCACTAGTGTATTACTGTCACGTCTATCACAACGCAGGTGACACTATAGCTGGCTACTGTGTGCTTCACCTATAGCAGCCCCCTTTCCCTTAAGGCAAGCAAGCCTACATTGTTCTTGGTTGCCCCCAGGACATATACACAATGCTATAGTGCCTGGCCACCACGCTAGGGCAGATGTGAACTAAGCAAACAAACAGACTACTTGCAGTTAGCATACAGATAGCGTGGTTCTATGACAGTCCAGGTAAAAGACAGGCTGAGTTCAGGGAAAAGTCCAATATCCGATCATCTTAAAGTGGAGTTCCACCCATTTTTTTATGTTTGTCTGTGCTGCATGCCCTAATCTCATAGTGTTCAGAATGGACAATTTTTATTTAATTAGTTGCTTGTAAATACCTTTATTTTGTAATCCTTCATTACTTCCTCCTCCTTATTTGCCTAGGCTATTTGCAAGGGTTTCTGGGATAGGCATCATGTTTCCCAGTAGTCCTTGCAAACCTGACTGAAACCTGACTGAAACCTATTACATTGCATGTGCAGCACTGAGCATGTGCGAGATATGCAAAGCTGAAATCCAGGAAGTCATACAGTCAACCTAACAGAACGGACCTTAGTTTACAGACTAACTTTACTAGAATACATTAAGCTTGTGTATTACAGGGGTATTTATATTTAAAAAGTGAAATTGTGGGTGGAACTCCCCTTTAACACTGGTTAAGCCATATCTTGTGTGGGACTCTGTCTGTAGCAGCTGTGTGGCAGGTGAACAACACCAAGGTAACAATATCTGACTGCATCCATTGTTGTGTGGTATCATTGTGGATCCCCATAACCATTCGGGGTCCACAATTACATTATTGTCCATTTGTGCCAAGGGGGGGTCGAGACAAATTAAGGGGGGTTGACAGGCAGAATGCAGGCCCAAATCTAAACCAGCAGCTCCTTCGGGGGTAGTGATACACTGACAAGTACGTAATGCCCTATTCTAATATCAGTCTTCTTTAATTGAGTCCCCTGCAGCTTTCTGCATTGCCTAACAGCACTCACCCTTTCCACACTCCAGTTCTATTGTATGCGTCCTTCTCAGAGGACCAGAGCCAGTTCTCTTCTGGGTTCAAGGGCACCGAACATCATTCAACCCATTTGCTGTGATTCCAGGATGCCAAGAATCTTCCCCCTGGAGCCACATCATAAAGTTACCCTGGATAAGGATATATAGAAAGAACCCGCACTCTGGAATCCATCCAATTTCTTTATTTGATAATCACCAAGTACAAGGTTACTGCTAACATGTTTCAGCAAAGAGCCTTATTCACAGCACCTTTTTCACCTTGTTGAGAAAGGCTCTTCAGCGAAACATGTTAACAGTTGTTGTGTACTTAGTGATTGTCAAATAAAGAAATTGGATGGATTTCAAAGTGCAGGCTCTTTCTATATATCCTTATCCTGTGTTTGTGACGAATGGAAGGTCGTCTGAACGTGAGCACCTGGTGTAGAGGTACCAGTAATCAACTACTATAAATGGAGGTTCTCACAGTTAGAGCGGTGTGCTGCTTTGTATGTGTAAAGCTACCCTTTTGGATAGAGGGGAGAGGGATTAGAGCAGCTGTCAGTTTTTATTGCTGTCTGTATCCCTGTTACAGAGATTCACTGCATGCACAGAGTCTGGGTTCTCACAAGAGCCTCGGGCCCCATACTAACAATCGGGATCCAGAACACCTCTGAGGCCGCGTACACACCGTCGTTCCAAACCGATGAGAATGGTCCGACGGGCCATTTCCATCGGTTCACCGCTGAAGTGGCCTGATGGTCTGATGTGCGTACACACCATCGTTCCAAAAACCGATCGGGTCAGAACGCGGTGACGTCAAACACACGACGTGCCGAATAAAACGAAGTTCAATGCTTCCAAGCATGCGTTGACTTGATTCTGAGCATGCACGGGTTTTGAACCGATGCTTTCTGTACTAACTATCGGTTTGGACCCATCGGTTCGATTTTAAAGCATGTTTTAAAATTTTGGACCGAAGGAAAACAGACCGATGGGCTATACACACGGTCGGTTTGGACCGATGAAACTGAACCTCGGTCCATTCTCATTGGTTTTGTCCGACCGTGTGTACGCGGCCTGATTGGCTACCACAGTGATCAGTCACACCAAGTTTTGTGTGTAAATAGATATATTGTAGAGAGATATATTGTATCTCTCTCTTTCCTTGCAGAGAGAAAAAAAATTGTTTGTAAAATAGTAAAATAAAAAAAATATATAAAAAATACCTAGATCAAAGTTTGATCTAGATGAGTGCCAGAGTTATCCCTAGTACACACGGGCTAAATGTCAGAAGACATTGGCCGGTTCAATAAAGATGTGTTTAACTGCTTGCCAACCAGCGCGCGACAATATACGTCGACAGCATGGCACAGACAGGCAGAAGGACGTATATATATACGTCCCCTTCAAGAAGTCGGCACTGTGCACGCGCGCGCGCTGCAAGCTCTGTGACTCAGACCGCCGGTCCCGCAGACTCGATGTCCGCGGGCATATTCGCGATCGTGTCACGGTGAGGAAGAAGGGGGAAATGCTAATGTAAACAAGCATTTCCCCAGTCTTCCTAGTGACAGGACAGTGACCACAGCTTCCTGTAATCGGAAGCGGTGATCACTGTTGTGTCACACACAGCCCATCATTTTCACAGTAATCAGTGCATTTTTATAGCACTGATCGCTGTAAAAATTACAATGGTCCCAAAAATGTGTCATAAGTGTCCGATGTGTCTGCCATAATGTCGCAGTCACTATAAAAATCGCTGATCGCCGCCATTACTAGTAGACAAAAATGTATTAATAAAAATGCCATAAAACTATCCCCTATTTTTTAAACGCTATAGCTTTTGCGCAAACCGATCAATAAACGCTTATTGCGATTTTTTTACCAAAAATATGTAGAAGAATAAGTATCGGCCTAATCTGATGAAAAAAAAAGTTTTTTTATATATTTTTTGGGGATATTTATTATAGCAAAAAGTAAAAAATATTGCATTTTCTTGAAAATTGTCGCTCTATTTTTGTTTATAGCACAAAAAATAAAAACCGCAGAGGTGATCAAATACCACCAAAAGACACAGTCTTGAACCCAAATGGGGGTGTCCGGAGCTAGAGACGGTCCACCTTTGGAATACGCATCACTGACACCCAGGCTTGTTCCTCTGTTAGCACCTGAGAACTACTGTAGATAATAATAGTGTACTGTTTGCACATGTTGAAATGACATGGCGTTGTTTGACCGCCACATTTGCTCTTGTATTACCTGTTTTATTATTTACTACGATGCTCCGCTTGACGGACATGATCTGATTGTACTGTAATGTCAAAACCTTAATAAAAATCTATTGTGGAAAAAAAATAAAAAATACCACCAAAAGAAAGCTCTATTTGTGGGAAAAAAAGGACGTCAATTTTGTTTGGGAGCCACGTCACACGACCACGCAATTGTCAGTTAAAGCGAAGCAGTGCCGAATCGCAAAAAGTTTCCTGGTCTTTGATCAGCAAAATAGTCCAGGGCTTAAGGTTAATTACTGTTAGTTTTCCCCATAATTTTATTGTTATTTTTTTATTCTCTATGTCAAAAAGATGTCATAGGGACATTCTCTCCTAAATGCCCTGTACGTCCAACACAACATTGTTTACCTTTTTTTTGTATACATAGAATTAAAAGGCAAGAACTGGGCTCATGTACTTATTAGATGAGCTGATAACCCGTTTTTCCCGGGCGCACTAAAATGCCAGGAGGAATGCACTGAAGATGAATGACCTGTGTGCAAGGGGCCTTAAAACTCCTGCTGGGTATTTATTGATGTGCCTCCACCATAGAGGTTCAACCTCTCCTGGCCACCATTGTCACTGGAAAAGAAATTGTTAAATATGTTAAACTCCCAAACACGCATTATTGTGTGCTAAAAGCACAAGGCAGCCCATTTTTTTAAGCAGTACACCTTAATACCCGACATGCGTGTTATGTTTTCAATTTATTTTTATTGTTTTTTTTCTTACATACAAAAAGTTTTCATATAAACAAGATTCTGTCACATTATATATCTATTTATGCTCATTATTCAATATACTGACTTTTGATCACTTTCCATAATTCACATTACCTTAATGCGTGTTATGGTGTGCTGTAGTGTGGGTGTGTTACCTGCTACTGTAGTTGTATGCTGTTGTGCCATACTTCATGAATCACAAATTGCCATACATTTTACTGCGCCATGCATGTTACCATAATGTACCATAATGTATGCACCAGTGTAAATCCTAGTACACACCAGTAGTGTTTAATTTGTTCAACCCAGCAGGTCTGTATGAAAAAAAAAACTGACAGCTCCGTAGGAGCCACTTTACTAACAATCCGATGCTAGTACAGCAATCTCCTCTGCTGTGCTATTGGGTTTTGACAGGGGGACGCCCCCCACCAGAACACTGGCTAAGCCGATCGGCAGATACCTTTCAGTCATGCTTTGAAAGAAGCCGGCCGAATGAGCAGTACCAGTATTCAGGGATGGACAGGCCATAGGGACTACAGGGAGTTTCCCGGTGGGCCGATGGCTCAGTGGGCCGTTTTAAAAAAACATTTTTTTTAAACGGAGACTCTCTTAGACCCCCCCTGTCTCTCAGTCCCCCCCTCTGTCTCTCAATCCCCCCTGTCTCTCAGTCCCCCCCTCTTTTAGCCCCCTCCTATATCTCTCAGACCCCCACTATCTCTCAGATCCCCCACTATGTCTCAGATCCCCCTCTATCTCTCAGATCCCCCTCTATCTCTCAGACCCCCTCTGTCTCTCTGACCCCCCCTCTGTCTCTCAGCTCCCCTGTCTCTCAGCTCCCTCCCTCTGTTTCTCATTCCCCTCTCTGTCTCTCAGTCCCCCCTCTTTTAGCCCCCTCCTCTATCTCTCAGACCCCCCTCTATCTCTCTGACCCCCCTCTATCTCTCTGACCCCCCTCTATCTCTCTGACCCCCCTCTATCTCTCTGACCCCCCCTCTGTCTCTCTGACCCCCCCTCTGTCTCTTAGCTCCCCTGTCTCTCAGCTCCCTCTGCTCCCTCTCTATGTCTCTCAGCTCCCTCCTCTATCTCATTCACTCCCTAACTCCTAGGCTGCTTTCACACTGGGTCGGGCATTGACGGTAAAACACTGCTAGTTTTAGCAGCACTTTACTGTCGTTTTAGCTGAACTATTCGGCATCTAGCAGGCGCTTTTAACCCCCGCTAGCAGGCAAATTCAAGGTTAAATGCGCCCGTGTAGCGCTGCTGCCAAAGTGCTTTGCAGGCGCTTCAGCAGCAGTTGCCATTCATTTCAATGGGCAGGAGCGGTTTGTACCCCGCTCTTCCACCGTCCCAAAGATGCTGCTTGGAGGACTTTTTTTAACACCCTGACAGCGCCCCAGTGTGAAAGCACCCAGGCTTTCACACTGGGACTGCAGCGGAGGCGTTTTTCAGGCGCTATTTTTATTGAATTAAAGTGGGCCGGTCTGGATGAAGTCCAGGGCCAAATTTTTGTCCCAGTCCAGCCCTGCCAGTATTCCAGTACACCCGGGGCCGAATGTCGGCAGGTTTCTATTGAACTGGCCAACGCCGCCCGACATTTGACCCGCGTGTGCTAGGCTTTAGAGTCATGCTGCTCTTTCGTAAATCTAAAAGTATTTTGAAATGGTCTAAACATATTTTTTGGAAAAAGCAAACTCTGGGAAAAGTGACACACAGAATGGAAGAATGTGAAGAACAAAACTGAACAGTAATGATTCAGAAATCAAAGTTTGGAAATGGTACGCTGAGTCATTTGGTCATGGTGACCTATCCATCCCATCAGGTTCACAGCACAAAAATGTGTCTGGATGACATCTGTGCTGGTTGAGCTCCCTTTTTACTAGAAGTGAGATAATTTTCCCACAGCAAGATCACAGCAATGCTATATATAGTCAGCGGACATCTGTGTATAGCAGGAAACTGCCTTCGGTCTATACTGGAATTGGTTATGATACATTTTTAGTATAACAGGCAGATGAGTTTTCATCAATAATAAAAAAAAACACACATAGCAAGTTACAATGATAACTTTCAGTTTAGCTTTATTTGGGGTTACTGGCAATATAGTGATGTTTCATGTTCTATGATTAAAAGACAACTCCGGTAGTAAAGTAATAAAGTAATAATAAATTGGTTTCCTCCCACACTCCAAAGACATGCTGGTAGGTTAATTATATTCTGTCTAAATTGGCCCTAGTATGTGTATATATGAATGATTCAGGGACCTTAGATTGTAAGCTCCTTGAGGGCAGGGACAGATGTGAATATACAATATATGTGTAAAGTGCTGTGTAATTTGACGGTGCTATATAAGTACCTGTATCAAATAAATAAATAATTAAAGCAAAAATCCCCCTCCACCAAAGAAGGGTCTAATGGTCTAATACTTGCAATGTCTGTTGATGAATAATACAAACTGTCATGGACCTTGGAATGCTGAAGTGTTTCTACTTGAAATCTGTTACACAGTGGGGGGTCTTCTGCCCTGTCTTAAGGCAAACCCCCCCTCCAGACGGCTCCATGGTCTGGAGGAAAAGCATTGTTCTGTGTTTGGCTGTTTGTGTACTGTGATTGCCCCCTGGGGCTTCTGTCTCATTACACATATCAGTCCTCCTATTCAAGCTATCGGACCAATCCCTGCTGACCCTGTTTCATGCCCTCATTTGTATGGCCAAGGGGACCTAATTGAGAACTACAATGTACTTTACAATTGACCAATAGGAAAGTGGTTGTTGGGGGCAGGGTGTTCAAACTGCTGTATAAAAGTGTGTGTGCATCCAATAAAAGAGGCTCCTGTTTGAACTTACAAGCCTGCCTGGTGTTTGTTCTGATGGATTTCGAACGGCACATAGCTGTAGTTCGAATCCCAGAGCATCGGATGAACGAACCATCAGACGTTGCGATCTGCAATCTGATCCAATAGTAGCAGAGGAGTGTCGGGAGAGTGGAACCGAGCGAGCAAGGGTCTCATTACACTAATCTTAACCAATTGCCTACAGGGTACTTTCACCCCCTTCCTGCGCAAGCCATTTTTCAGCATTCAGCGCTGTCACACTTTGAATGACAATTGCGCAGTCATGCAGCACTGTACCCAAATAATTTTTTCCCCACAAATAGAGCTTTCGTTTGGTGGTATTTGATCACCTCTGCGGTTTTGATTTCTTGCACTATAAACAAAAGAAGAGGGACAAGTTTGAAAAATATACAAATATACAATATTTTTAACTTTTTGCTATAATAAATATCCATTTTTTTTCTAATATTTTTTTCTCAGTTTAGGCTGATATGTATTCTTTTACATATTTTTGGTAAAAAAAATGCAATAAGCGTATATTGATTGGTCTGCGCAAAAGTTATAGGGTCTACAAAATAGGGGATAGATTTATAGCATTTTTATTATTATTTTTTTACTAGTAATGGCGCCGATCAGCGATTTTAATCGTGAGTGCGATATTGCGGCGGACACTTTTGACACATTTTTGGGACCATTCACATTTATACAGCAATTCCTGCTATAATAATGCATTGATTACTGTATAAATGTGACTGTCAGGGAAGGGGTTAACACTAGGGGGCGATCAAGGGGTTAATGTATTCCCTAGGGAGTGATTCTTACTGTGGGGGAAGGGGAGTGACTGGGGGAGGTGACCAATGGTTGTCCCTATGTACAAGGGACACCCCATCGGTCCCCTCTCCCTGACAGGATGTGGAGCTCTGTGTTTACACACACAGATCCACGGTCCTGCTCAGTTACTGGGCAATCGCAAGTGCCTGGCGGCCATCGCGGCCGCGGTGCACGCGCATCGGGTCCCCAGTGACGTGGCACGCGACGTCATATGATGTCCACCCAGAACAATATGGTCTCCCGCCCGCCGTCATTTGACGGCAGGCGGTGGAGAAGTGGTTAAAGGATAACTAAATCAAAGAACAAAAATGCAATATATTACAGCTTACAGACCTTAGATATGCTGGCTGCCTAATGCCGTGTACACACGATCGGATTTCTGATGCAATAAAATCCGATGGAATTTTTTGTCGGAAATCTGATGAAGCTGACTTTCATCAGTCTTGCCTACACACTATCAGACTAAATTCCGACCGTACAAAACGCAGTGACATAAAACACTACGACGAGCCGAGAAAAATGAAGTTCAATGCTTCTGAGCATGCGTCGACTTGATTCTGAGCATGTGTGGATTTTTCTCCAATGGAATTCCATACAGACGATCGGAATTTCCTATCGTTTTTTTTTTTTTCATCTGAAAAATTTAAAACATGTTCTATTTTTTTACACCGATGGAAAAAAGACCGATGGGGCCCACACAGGATCGGTTTGTCCGATGAAAAAAGTCCATTGATCGTGTGTACACGGTTTAGTTGTTCCCATCAATACATTGACATGGGTAAAGAAGAATTCTAGTGGGGCTATACTGAATGCTCACTGTTCTACCTGCTATAGGTTTTGTAATTCTATATGCCAGATATTGTGGTATATGCCAACACAGGCCAGCAATGGAACATTTATTACCCTGTTTACAAATGCAGCATTGTTTTTCCCATCTCCCCATTGAAATTATTTATTGGACAGTTAATCAGTATCCACATTTAGTCCACTTAGCATGTAAAATAGAAAATTGTGGTGTAAAGGTGAAGCAGGAAGTGGTAGCGTAATAATCATAGTTAAAGGGGTTGTAAACCCTTCGTGTTTTTTCACCTTAATGCATCCTAAAGCCCCGAATTTCCGTTGGCGCGATCCCGCCGTCACTCTCTCCACAGGTTATCGGCTCTTCATTGGATAGATTGATAGTCATGCAGCCATTGGCTCCTGCTGCTGTGAATCAAATTCAATGACACAGGCTCTGGGGGGCAGCGCTGAGTCCTGCATTCATCGGCTATGGACGCCGAATGCTGAACACGGGAGCGCACCTGCAAGGTAACCCCCTTGGGAGAGCACTTCCCAGAGGAGTTTATCTGATGCAGGGAGGAGCCGAGAGATACCCCAGAAAAGGATGTTTGGGGCCACTCTGTGCAAAATGAGCTGCACAGTGGTAAGTATATATGTATCCACTTCCATACCAGGCACTTACGCACCTTCCCGCCCAAGCCAATTTTCAGCTTTCAGCACTGTCGCACTTTGAATGGCAATTGCGCGAATAGAGCTTTCTTTTGGTGGTATTTGATCACCTCTGCGATTTTTTTTTTTGCGCAACAACTAAAAAAAGACTGAAAATTGTGAAAAAAAATGACGTTTTTATTTTTTTCTGTTAATTTTTTTGTAAATAAGTAAGTTTTCTCTTTCAATTACGGGCACTGATATGGCGGCACTGATAGGCACCGATGAGATGGCACTGATGGACATCGATGAGGTGGTACTGATGGGCACAGATGAGGTGGCACTGATTGGTGGCGCTGGTATGCGGCACTGATGGGCACTCATAGGCAGCACTGATTGGCACACATAGGCGGCACTGATGGGCACTCATAGGCAGCACTGATTGGCACACATAGGCAACACTGATGGGCACACATAGGCGGCACTGATGGGCACACATAGGCGGCACTGATGGGCACACATAGGCGGCACTGATGGGCACTCATGGGCGGCACTGGGCACTCATAGGCGGCACAGATGGGCACTCATGGGCGGCACTTATGGGTGGCACTGATGGATACTTATGGGTGGCACAGATGGGCACTGATAGGTGGGCACTGGGCATGGATGGGCACTGTGGGGTGGCACTGATGGACACTGTGGGGTGGCACTGATGGACACTGGGGTGGCACTGATGGACACTGGGGTGGCAGCACTGATTTACTCATATTGTCCAATCACGGCTGATCACGTGGTAAAGAGTCTCCGCCGGAGGCTCTTTACAGAGATCGGAGATGCAGGGTGTCAGACTGACACCCCGCATCACCGATCGCCGCGCGTGGCATGAAATCCTGCAGGATGTCCATGGACGTCCTGTCAGGATTTCACAACCACTTCCCGGGCGTAAATCGGCCATAGGCCGGGCGGGAAGTGGATATATATATTTTAATTTTTTTTTTAAATCGAACCTGTAGTATCACTTTAATCTATATAAGTTATAATGTATACCTGTATATTTCTCTCCTGCTGGACTACTACAGAACACCTCACCTTTTGTTATAGAAATTGAGAGGAAGAGGTCTTCTGTAGTCAAGCAGGAAAAAGAGCCACTATGGTCAATTTCGAAGAACAAGGTTCTGGCTTGTTTTCCACCTCCAGCATCTCTCCGAGAACTGGAGACTTATATTTGTCAATTCCCAGGAGAATTCAGGCCATTTTGGATGCCAAACACCATATGAGGTAACAATTTCATTATTTTACCTTGTGTTTCCATAATTTTGCCCAACCCCTCTACATGCACAGCCGGGTAATTGAACATTGATTACCTGGTTTACCAATGCTGCATCTTATTTCTCATCTCCAATTTTTTTATTGGACAGTGAATCAGTATCTATGTTAGTCCACTTACCATTTAACACAGAATGTTGTGAAGCAGGAAGTGATAGAGTCATCAACATAGTTAATCTGTATAAGTTCTAATGTGTATATTTCTCTCCTGCTGAACTACAGAACACCTCTCTTTGTGTTATAGAAATTAAAAGAGGGAGAGGTGTTCTGTAGTCAAGCAGGAAAAAGAGCCACTATGGTCAATATCGGAGAACAAGGTTTGGGCTCGTTTTAAGTTATAATGTGTACATTTCTCTCCTGCTGGACAGGACTACAGAACACTTGCCCTTGTGTTACAGAGATGAGGAGAGGGAGAGGTGATCTATAGTCCAGTCACATTACACCTCCAGGCCTGGGAATCCTAACTTCTTTCCTTACTAAGTCAATAATTGCACCATCGTGTTGCATGTATCAAAAGACATGTGATAACATGATAGTTATTATTATCACTTACATGATATTATTTTATTGTTAACAATGGGGTTTTAAATACTGGATATATTGAGTACTGACTGAAATGTAACCACAAGAATTTAGATACTATTTTGTTTGTTTTTTGTCCCAAGAGCAGTAATTGAGTTATCTGAGCTATTACTTTTGTCTGCCTTTTATTATAGACAATATTTATATCTTGATCTATATTATGTTTATTTAAAGTGGTTGTATAGTCTATTTTTTTTAACTTTTACCTACAGGTAAGACTATAATAAGGCTTACCTGTAGGTAAAAAAAATGTCTCCTAAACCTTTACGGTTTAAGAGATATTCCCCTCACAATGAGCAATTGACTGCAGCGGTGCATGTGCACAGGGGATTCTCGACTGAAGGCCTGGCAGACACTGGACCTTGCCATAAAGAAGTCACCCGCGCGGGAGTGACGACATCGTGGCTTCAGCCACTCACAGCGCTGGAGCCGTGATACCCGGAAGACACGTCAAGGCAACATGACAGCTACCTCGGCATGGACCAGATGAGTTACCGAGCCCTCGTTCTAAGGTAAGTATGTCATAATGAGCCAGTATGCGGTGCATACTAGCTCATTATGCCTTTTGCCTTACAGTTGAGTTTAAAAAAAAATCGGGGCTATACAACCACTTTAAGACCTATGGCAGGACCTGAAACCTCAACAAGATTTGTATCCTAGACATTAAAGTGGATTTAATCCTTTGTTCTTCATGTCATAGTAATATGTCTGCTTGATAGCCGGCTCCTCGCTACTGCTGCTGCTTACTTTTTAATTGTTCCTCTGACACCCCCACTCACTATGTGGAGTCCCCTCCAAAATCCTTCAGTATCTTGTGTTTAACTTACACAAGGCAACTGAAGGCAAAACTTTTTTCACCCTCTCTATTTGTCCTGAGGACCACTAAAAGTGAAGGGAAATCCCAAATTTCTTGCAATGAGGACAAGTTCTGGTGACCCTAGTGGGGTGTCAGGGATTTCCCTCACTTTGGCAGGATTTCCTGTCACTTTGTGTTAGGTATAGGACAGACAATGGTAGGAAATCTCCCAATGGGACACAAAACACCAGACAGGGGTTTCACCATCCCTTTTCTATCCACAATAAAACGTTTTACCTACTTTAAAGTGGAGTTCCGGCCACAATTTCACTTTTTAAATATAAATAAGCTTGTGTAAACCCCTGTAATACACAAGCTTAATGTATTCTAGTTAAGTTAGTCTGTAAACTAAGGTCCGTTTTGTTAGGTTGTTACAGCATTTAGACACTTTATAAAATAGAAATCGACTGGGGCCATCTTAAGTGTGGGCATCATGAAGCCAGACTGCATGACTTCCTGGATTTCAGCCTTGCAGATCTCGCACATGCTCAGTGCTGCACAAGCAATATAATAGTTTTCAGATCAGGTTTCAGCACCTGTACTGTCCAAGTCACATGATTCTTCGAGACTGGGGAGTGCACAGACTCCTGGAAAGTTACACCCACTACATTCCCAGGAGTCTGTGCGGTGAAGCTTAAAGGGGTGGTTCCCCCTAAAACACATTTCTAACAATAGATTCGTAAGACCCGTTACACTGCGGGTAGGCTGGCTTTTTTTTTTTTTTTTTTAGTACATACCTCGATCTCTGCGTTTCGTCCCTTGTCAGTGGGCGTTCCTAGTAAATTGACGTTCCTCGGACGGGCGCATACGTGACGTCACGACTTTCCGAAAGAAGCCGAACGTCGCTGCGCAGGCGCCGTATAGAGCCGACTCTATACGGCGCCTGCGCAATGACGTTCGGCTTCTGTCGGAAAGTCGTGACGCGCAGTATGCGCCCGTCAAAGAAACGTCAATCAACTAGGAGCGCCCACCGCCAAGGGACGACACGGCGAGATCTCGGTATGTACGGAAAAAAAAAAAAAAAAAGCCAGCCTACCCGCAGTGTAACGGGTCTTACGAATCTATTGTTAGAAATTTGTTTTAGGGGGAACCACCGCTTTAAGCACCTAGGTGCAGGAAGAGGGAAGATTAACTATTCTGCCTAGCAACAACACTTTGAAGGCATCTAAAAAAAAAATGTTTTTCTTAAAGGACTAATGACATTTTTTTAAAACTACTGATGTAATGTTATATTCAGGGATGGACTGGCCATTGGGACTACAGGGAGTTTCCCGGTGGGCCGATGGCTCAGTGGGCCGGCTTCAGTGACAGCGGACCGCCGCCCCCCTCCGCTCCTCTGTCTCTCCCTTCCCGCAGCGCTCACCTCCTCTCTCTGCCCACAGCGCTCACCTGGGGGGAACTAAGAAGCAGGGGGAGGACCAGACGAGCAGGGGGGACGACGGAGGAGCATGGGGGTGGGGACAGAGGAGCATGGGGGAGGGGACAGACAGCTGACTCAACAGCTATGGCCTGGGAGCTTCTCACTTCTACCTAATCTGGTCGCATAAGGGGGGGCACCAAACTTATTCTTTGCCCCGGGTGAAATAATGTCTAGCTTCCCCACTGGTACTGCCTATAAGAGTACCAGTACCAGTCGTTCTACTCTAATAAAGTAGAGCGGCTAGTGGCTAGTGAAGGGGGAGAGGGGGCTTGGGTGGCCGGGGGGGGGGGGTTGGGGTGCAGGAGTTGTCCGGCCGCCATGGGAGAGACCTGTCAAAGTGGGCCAGTCTAGATGAAGTCCAGGGCCAAATTTGTGTCCCAGTCCAGCCCTGGTTATATTTATGGGTGGAACTCCACTTTAAGAACCCTCCCTTTGTCCCAACACCCAGAAGTGCATCATGGGATGAACCAAAGTCACACACTTTACCAAACCAATGTAATTCAAAGGACTGGTGGAGAAACATGGAAGCAAGAGGAAGGTGGATATCAGCAGAAGAAGGTGGGATATCTATTAGCCAGAACAGCCTAGCTTCTGATGCAGATTTGTTACGTAGCAAAGATTACCTGGAATTCATATCTCAAGCAGAGTTCTCCTTAATTGCAAGTGGGAGAACCATTATCGAAAACCTTGCACTACATTACCTCTACAGACATAGAATGGCAACTAGAAGCAGACAATGTAACAGGTTTCCTGAATTCTAGCATGGGAAATAACACAGGAAGCCATAATGGATATCTGTGTGCACAGTAATGGACTAAAATAATGCCAAGTAGAGCAGCATCCCACACATCTGTGTAACTAAGATCCACTAATTTAACACTGAAAAGTTTAGAGAGTAGAGCAGCTAAAATGATTGACCATTAAAATTACAGCTCTGTTCCCCACTAAACTTTGTAATTATTTACTAACTTATTTTCCATGTAATACTATTTGCCAGATATGATTTATTTTACTTGTATGAGCAAAAGAAAAAGAAACATATTTAGTACATTTCTGCAATTCATGCACATTTCCCCATGTTTTGTCTTTTTAAAAACAAGTACAGAAAAATACCTGTTGATCCTTCCAAAAGTTCAGAGAGCTCTTTAAAGCGGAGCATTTTTTAGAGGTGGTCTTAAATGAAAGACCACCTCTCAACACCTCGTTTTTGGATATTAAAATACATATACCATATTTGCCGGCGTATAAAACAACTGGGCGTATAAGACGACCCCCTATTTTTGCAGGAAAAATTTTGGTTTTGGGATATATTCACCGTATAAGACGACCCCCTTCCTACTAGTCTGTCTGGAAGCTGAGGGGTAGCCGGAACCACCGCTGACAGGAACAACCGCTGACAGAAACAGGCTTTTTTCAGCTTTTTTCTAATATCACTGTGCCATTACATTACATGCCTCCATTGTGCCATTACATTACATGCCTCCACTGTGCCATTACATTACATGCCTCCATTGTGCCATTACATTACATGCCTCCACTGTGCCATTACATTACATGCCTCCACTGTGCCATTACATTACATGCCTCCACTGTTCCATTACATGCCTCCACTGTGCCATTACATGCCTCCACTGTGCCATTACATGCCTCCACTGTGTCATTACATGCCTCCACTGTGCCATTACATGCCTCCACTGTGCCATTGCCGGCCTCGACGATCTCCCTACCTTATTTTGTTTGCAGAGTTTGGGTTTCAGGCTGCGGGCATTCATTATTCAAAAGCCGTGCCTCCTCCTCAGACTGTTCCGTGATAGGCGGAACACTCATTTTCCCAGCAGAGCCTCTGTTCAGTGTTCCGCCTATCACGGATGTCCTCTTGTCCGAGGCCGAGGATGAGAAGGCATCCGTGATAGGCGGAACACTGAACAGAGGCTCTGCTAGGAAAATTAGTGTTCAGTCTGAGGAGGAGGCGCGGCTTTTGAATAATAGATGCCTGCAGCCTGACTGAGACAGGTACCGGCGTATAAGACGACCCCCGAGTTTTGAGGCATTGTTTTACATCCAAAAGGTTGTCTTATACGCCGGCAAATACGGTATATATATTTTTTTCTTTCTCCTATTGGCTATGCTGCATAAATGAAATAAACATATGGAAATGTTGTGGAAGCACATCCAGTACACCAAGTACCACTGGAATATCTCTGGAGATCTAAAAGTAGTGGCTCTGTTGCTTGGCATGCAACTCAGATATACCAAGTAGGGTTGATACATATGCAGGGGGAACAACCTCACAAGAGAATCGCATTACATTAAAAAGAAAAAGCAACCCTGAAATAATTGGCGCTAGGATAGGAAAACATGGCACATGATTCACATGTTGACTTGACAGAAATATTTTTAACTCCGCTTCACATAAAACTCGGATTGATAAAAAAAATTGCGAAAACGATGAACAAGGAAGGTGAAGGTTTTCATTATTTGTGACAGACGTTTCCAAGAATAACTAATGCCAAGATTATGGAAGGCATTTTTGTTGGTCCACAGATCAGATACGTCTTAAATGACAGGCGGTTCGAAGATCTGTAAGTGGGGCCAAAGAAAACCTCCTGAAAAGCATTCAAGATGTCATTTAGAATTTTTTGGCAACTACAGAGCACCAAATACATTTAGCTGATTGACAAACTTCAATAATAATTTTCTGCATTCACACTTGGACTTTGTTCCCTAAAATCTAGGTGCAGTCAATGGCCAACATGTTAAAAAAGTTTTACCAGGACATTGCCACAGTGGAAGAATGGTATAAGGGCAACTGAAATCCATCAATGCTGACTGAGTATGATTGGACACGGGGGGCAGCTAGATGCATTTCATTAATAAAATTGAAAAAATCTGTGAAAATATTCAGCAAAATGGAACCGTCACCAACTCCCCCCCAAATCACAAACCTAATACCCACATAAATCAGCCGCAATCACCAAAGTTCACTCTAAAACCCATTTCCATCGATGCCACTAAAAATATCATTGGGACTCTGCGTAATAGCACAGCACCCAATGCTATCATCCCCACTAAACTGCTGAAAGAAAGTGCCGATATACTGGCACCAGCTATCACGCAGCTCATAAACCAATCATTCAAGGAGGGCATGGTGCCCACCTTGCTGAAACAAGGTACAATAAAACCAATTCTATAAAAAACTACCCTCGACCCCAAAGACCCAAACAACCGGAGGCCCATAACAGGTTTAAATGTTTTCTCCAAGGTAATGGAGAAAGTAGTCATACAACAGCTGCAACTGCATTTAGACACCCATAAATTACTCGACCCGTTTCAATCAGGCTTCTGTGCGGGTCACGGAACAGAAACGGCGCTGCTCAAAATATGGGATGACGCTCTAGAGGCCGCAGATTAAGGAGAATCTTGTCTCCTGATACTGCTGGACCTAAGCGCGGTATTTGACACTGTAGACCACGGACTACTACTGGCTAGGCTAGCTGACGTAGCCGGAGTCGCTGAAGGTGTTTTACCCTGGTTCTCCTCCTTCTTGGAAAACCAATCACAAATAGTGAAACTGGGGTCTTTCACTTCTGAAAAACGTACGGTATCATGCGGAGTCCCTCAGGGATCTCCCTTATCGCCCGTATTGTTTAATATCTATCTTCGCCCTCTCTTTGAAATCATCAGTAACCAGAAGTTACTTTACCACTCCTATGCAGAACTGTATTTCCGCATCTGCAACAAAAAGGATCATTCTCTTGGACTAGAGAAATGCCTTACTCTAATAGATAACTGGATGACAAACAGTTATCTTTTTTTTCTCAAAAAAGGATGTTTATTGACAAATATGGCAAAAATACATGGGTACATACATCTTGTCTGTTACATTGCTTTTTTTGTTATATACATCCATGTTATACCATTCAGGGTAATAAAATAATATAAAACATCAAAAATAAAACAACAAAAGAAAGAACTTCTGGAATGCTACGTTCTCCTCCCATCAAGCCTTTACATTATACATTAATACATTAATACATTCTTTAAGAGTACTGACATGCTCTCACACTCCGTAACCCACTCCAATGTGTTACAGGGTCCACTCCCCTGTCCCTTTCCCCCTCCTCCTTCCATAGTATGCTAATGACCCAGTCTCGAGTCCTTGCCCTCGGCCTTTTACATGAGCAGCCTGTCCAGTACCAACTCAAGAGGGGCCAATCCTGGGGAATTTAACCATGGGGCCCACAGCAACTCAAACTTTCCCCACCGTTTCCTGCGCTGGTAGATATATTTCTCAGCTCGGAGAGTGAGTCCCATCTGGGCTATCCACTCCCCCAGCCTTGGTGGCTCTGCATCCTTCCAGTGTCTAAGGATAAGTTTGCGGGCCTGGAACAGGGCTCTACCAACAGCTTTTTTTGGGTTATCTTCCAGTGGGAGGTCCTCTATAATACCCAAGACACACACTTTGGGGGTCTGCGGCACCTGAATCTTGAACACCTCGTTAAGAGTTTTGAGAACCCCCGCCCAATACATGTGCAGCTTGGGACATCGCCACAACAAATGAATAAGGTCACCATGGTCCCTGGCACATCTAGGACAGTTATCATCCTCTACCAGCCCCATCCTATATAGTCTGGCCGGGGTGAAATGTACTCGTAGGACGATGAATAGTTGGGACAGCCGTTGTGCTACATTGAGCGAGACTCCCTGTATGGCTAGTAATGCCTCCTCCCACTGCTCCTCCTCAAAAACGCCCACGTCTCTTTCCCACGAGGTCACCACCTTTTCAGGGAGACCTGGCAGAAATGCTGCTAGTAGCATGGCATATGAGTCTGAAATAAAGCCCTTAAAGCTAGTTATCCCAGCCATGAAGTGAAAGATCGGGGCAGGGGACAATATCCAAGGGTTGCTTCCCGCCTGGGCCCTAATGGGATGCTTCAGCTGTAAGTATTGGAAGTACATCGTCTGAGGAAGACCAAACCTTTCTCGGAGCTCCGCAAAAGAGAGCAGAGAACCCCCAGAAAAGATATGCACCAAGTGTGTAATTCCATATCTCCTCCAGTGTTCACTACATGTCAGAGACATCAGTTCCTCATAATAGCGGTTGTTCCAAATTGGGCTGTGTCCTGTAAAACCCTCTATATTCTGTAGTTGTCGTGCCTTATTCCAAATTTTCTGCATTAGGGCGTATGTGGGGAAGAGTTTATTTGACTTAGCGCATTGTAACGACTCCAGACCAGACACCAGGTTGTCTACGCCGGTCGTGTGGGTGACTATATCTACCACCAGGTCCCCCTGTCCCTTACTCATAGCTCGAGCTATGTGTTGTAATTGAGCTGCCAAGTAGTACACCCATGGATTAGGGAGAGCTAGCCCTCCCGCCTCCTTAGGTTTTTGCAATTGTTCCAAATTAATTCTGGAGGTTGTTTATTAAGCCAGAGGAATGCCCGGAATAGGGAGTTAATGATTCTGAAAATCTTTAGGGGGACAACCATGGGGGTGTTATGTAGGATGTACAATAGTTGGGGCATAAACACCATCTTTGTGAGGTTCACTCTGCCTACCAGAGACATTTTAAATTTCGACCATATTTTAACTTTATCTCTAATCCTGTCTACTAAGGGGGTTAGGTTTAAAGTAACATACTCAAGCGGCTGGGGGGTAACCCATACACCCAAATATTTAAATCTAGTCGCCACTGGGATGTTCTGCAACGTGCTATCCTGCGGGTTCGACGAGTCTAGTAGCATAATTGCGGACTTAGTCCAGTTGATCAATAGACCCGAGAAGGAGCCGAATGTCTGAACTACCGACATCGCCTCCCGAAGAGAGCCCGACGTATCTCCTAGCAATAGCATGGTGTCATCCGTGTAGAGCATTATTTTTTCGTGCGTCAATCCGTACTTGAATCCCGTGATTTGGGGGTTGGAGCGCACCAGAGCCGCCAGCGGTTCTATGGCAACCGCGAACAGCAAGGGTGAAAGGGGGCACCCCTGTCGAGTCCCCCTATGTAGCGGGAAGGGAGAGGACACTCTGCCTTCCTCCCTAATTACCGCCAGGGGGGAGTCGTACAGAAGCCTCACCCATGACTGAAATACCGGCCCAAATCCAAATCTGGACAACGTCGCCCACAGGTACTGCCATTCAATGCTGTCGAAGGCTTTGTGGGCATCTAGCGACAGCATTGCTCTATCCCCCACATTGTCCGCCGTCGACTGCATATTAACAAATAACCTCCTGAGGTTGATAGCTGTAGACCTCTCCGGTATAAAACCCGACTGATCCGTGTGTATAATCGCCGAGATCACTTTGTTCAGTCTTATCGCCAATACCTTAGCTAGTATTTTTATATCGCTTTGGAGAAGCGAAATTGGCCTATAGGATCCAGGATCCAATGGATCCTTTCCAGGTTTAAGTAGCAGAACTATGCTGGCCTGCCTCATGGAATCCGGGAGCCGTCCTCCCTCCCTGGCCGCGTTCAGGGTGTGAAGCAGTTTCGGGAGCACAACACCCCCATACTGCTTGTACACCTCAATCGGTATGCCATCATCTCCTGGGGCCTTGGTGTTGGGAAAAGAGTTAGTGGCCTCTGTCATCTCCTCAATGGTAATGGGAGTCTCAAGGGACTCCGCCTGGGACTCCGTTAAACACGGTAGCACTATCCCCTGCAGATAATCCCGAGTCTCCTCTCCAGTATGTGTTTGCTTTGATTCGTACAGATCAGCATAGAATCTAACCAGTTCCTTCATCACTAGATCAGGAGTATTTACCATGCTGCCTCCCTCTGTCCTAAGCGCACCTATGGACGGTGACGTTTGTTGTGATTGGACTATTTTAGCTAAGAGTTTGCCTGTCTGCTCCCCCTCCTCATAGAACGCCATTTTTGAGAAAAAGCGTTTCCTGTCAGCCTTAGATGTGTCCAGCCTGGTCAGTGCGTCCTGAGCAGCTATCCATGCCTCCCGAGAGCCTTCCCCCGAATTAGCTATGTACTCTGCCTCCAAGTGCTTCACCATCTGTGCTACCTGTTCTCTTTGTGCATTAGTGTTGTGTTTAATTGCATTTACCTCAGAAATAAAAATGCCTCTCAGAAAGGCTTTAAAAGCATCCCAGGCAGTGTCTGTTCCAGGATGATCCGCGTGTCTCTGCCAGTATGCCACCATCTCCCTCTCAATTTTTTCATGAGAGGGGAAAAGGTTGAGCCAGAAGGCATTAAGCTTCCACGGTGCTCTGGGAAGTGTTGCAAGAGGTCTAACCCTCAATGAAAGTCGGACAGGAGAATGATCCGAGACGCACCGGGGAAGGTACTGTACCTCCTCAATATACTGAATTGCCGGGGCCGAGCACAGGCATAGATCTATCCTGGACAGAGACATATGTGTCTTGGAGAAGCAGGAGAATTGTTTCTCTAGGGGTTTTTTCCGTCTCCAGGGGTCCACCCAGCCCACCTCCTCCATGAATTTGGCCAGAGCTGGTCTTGTCCCCCCAGGGGGTCCCACCGGGGCAGGGTGTCTATCCAAGTGTGGATCCATGATCCCGTTAAAATCCCCTACTGCCACTAAGGGGATCCCAGGGTTGGACAGCTGAAAGGACAAGAGGTCCCGCAATACCTGGGGACTAAACGGAGGAGGGACGTATACTGCAGCCAGTATGAGCGTTAGTTGGTATACCCTGCAGAGCAAAAACACATACCTCCCCTCCTGATCCACCCTAGAGTCTATGCACTGAAAATCCAGGGATCTATGTATCAATACACTCACACCCCTTGAATAGGAGGTGTGGGTGGAGTGATAAGTCCAGCCTGCCCAAGCAAATCCCAGCCATGATCCGGTATCAGGAGTCAGATGAGTCTCCTGCAACACACATATAGCCGGAAAGTGCTTCCTGAGGGAGGTAGACACCATGGTTCGCTTAAGCGGATCACCCAGTCCCCTGACATTCCATGAAACTACATCAATTCCCGACAACATTGTACAATTGGACTGGTATCACACAGCATATTGAACCTCCACCCTCCTGAACACCCGCCCCCACCACCAAACCTGTCCAGTGGCATCACATTGTATTGCATTACAACAGAATAGTAGGCACCGTGTTCAAAAATAGATAGGTAAAGCGACTACAAGAAAGGAATAAAAATAAAAATAAAAAAAGAAATAATAATGGTAATACCCGGGTCCTCAGTTTAAGATACATCACCACACCCCAGCTCAAAGTGGCAGGCCAAGTCCATCCGCCTGGTTCGTTCCCAAAACAGTGAGTGAGGGAGTGGAGCAGCAGTCCTTCTGTGTGTGCGAGGTAGGTAGCAGCATTCAAAGAATGGTAATGAAGAGAAGTCAGTAGCACCAGAAAAAACAAAACAAACTTTAACTGTGCAACAATTAGTTGCTGGGCAGAACTTGTGCCCTGATCATACCACTGACGCAACAAGCAGTCCGTGGTTCCGACCTTGCGCCTCTGCGGGCGCTCCACCTGTGTTCCAGGTCGCATGTAGAACCAGGTAAGTCTAGGGACAATAATATTGAATAAACAGTTCGCTCAGTTCCTGAATAGCATAAAAAGAACCATGCATATATTGTTCTCCCGGTCCAGCGACCATATAGTGTACAGGACGCCAGGGTTGGGTCCTGGATGGGTGCTATACAGCACCACTATTTGGGCTATGGTCCCTTTAAATAGCGGGAAGAGTGTTCAGGGGGTCACCCAAAGTGGGTGAAGGATTCCAGGTAAGAATTAATCCAGAGAGGACTGGCTCGCAGTTCTATCTGTTTTGATAGAGTAATTTGGGGCCTGGAATTCTGGAGGCTCTAAAGTGCTATTTGGGTGGGAAAGAGCCTCCACTCCTAAACACTGAAGAGCCAGCACACAAGGTGTTAACACTCCCAGAGAACCACCCATTTAAACAGGAAGTGATGGTGGAGGTGTGTGGAGGAGTGTGGAGATTGCACCTGTGAGGACAAGCTGGGAGTCTGATAGCTGCTGTTCACAATACAGTGAGGACTTTTGGAATACAGGGGGTGAAGACCCGGCTACCAACGAACTGTATGTGTTTTGTTTTTGACTTACTTTTTGGTGCTGAAGATAAGCAGACTTTATTTAATGCTGAAGCTAAGCGGACTTTTTGTTTATAGTTTTCCTTGTGTGCTGAGAAAAGCCTTATTTTTTGTTGACCTATGAATAAAAGCCTTTTTATGTTCAGGTCGAACGGTTTGTGCACTTAATCCCACCGAGCTATAGCCCCGAACGTTACAACTGGTGGAGAATGCGGGCAAAGTGCATTTGCAGGCGCAAAAACCGTTTAAAACTGACATTTAAAGAGACAGTATACTTATGGCATGTCTTGGGTGAAGTCAGCCCAGGCGTTACAAACAGCAGACAAAGGCATGGAGGAGGTCGTTAAGACTTTGGCACAAGCCACTGTGACCCAGCAGCAAGCCACTGTGGCCCAGCAGCAAGCGTCAGCAGAGTCAAACCGTCGCCATGAGGAAGCGATGGCTCAGCAGCAGCAGGCCCTGGCACAGGCTATAGCTGCGCAGCAGGAAAATACACGGCTGCTATCCGCCCAGTTTACGGCCCAGCAGGAGTCCACTCAAGCACAGGTGGCTGCCTTGCAGGAGGCCGTACAGCAGCTGGCTCAGGGACAAGCGCAAGCGGTCGTTGCCGTTAGCAACCCAGTGTCTGTTAGAGCCAGCCATTTTTTGCAGAAACGAACACCCAGCGATGACGTGGAAGCCTTTCTTACCACCTTTGAAAGGATAGCAGAGAGAGAAGCGTGGCCCCGGGACCAATGGGCCGGCATTATATCGCCTTTTCTCACTTGTGACCCGCAAAAGGCCTATTTTGACCTCCCAGCTGAGCACATCAAAGACTATGAACGTCTAAAAGCTGAAATCCTGGCCCGCCTGGGAGTGACCACAGCTGTCCGGGCTCAGAGGGTGCATCGCTGGCGGTACAAATCGGACCAACCACCCAGGTCCCAGATGCATGAACTAATTCAGTTAGTTAAAAAATGGCTGCAGCCAGAAAAGTTGTCAGGTCCACAAATGGTGGAACGAGTGGTGATGGACCGGTACCTACGGTCCCTACAAGATGACCTACAGCGCTGGGTAAGCCATGGAAACCCTACTAATGCTGACCAGCTGATCGAGCTGGTTGAACGGTATACCGTGGTGGAGGACCTGCTTGGGCCTGCCAAGCGTCGAGAACCCACGCCAAGGACACCCAGACCAGCCACCAACCTGAGGAGAGAAGCCTTGCCAGATGTTGGCGTCCGCAGGTTTACACCATCTGCCCTAGAACCACGGAGGTCGGTTCCTGTACCAAAGATGGGAGACATACAATGTTGGCGATGTCGGTCCTGGGGGCATACCCGGGCACAATGCCCACTGCAGGAGGAGCCTATGGACTGCGGGATTGGTCGGAGAAGCTCCTTCTATGTGCAAAGTGTGTGTGCCACTCATCTTGATCTGGCTGCAGGACGGTTTGAGTGTGAAGTGTGGGTGAACCACCTTCCTGCCAGGGCTCTACTGGACTCCGGTAGCATGGTAACACTAGTACATGCCAGGGTACTTGGGAGGCTTGGGCCAGTAACCAAGACACTACGGGTAGTGTGTATCCATGGGGACACCAAGGAGTACCCCTTGGTCCCGGTGACTGTTTCCTATGGCCATGCCTCAGTTACACAGGAGGTTGGGGTGGTAAAAAGTTTAATTCATGACATCATAGTGGGGCGGGACTGTCCACTATTTCTGGAACTATGGACCCAGGTACAGATGGGGCTGCCAGGAGAACTGGGGACACTGGACCTGGAAGGGACAGGGTCTGAGGGGTCCGAACCTGAAACCTCCCCAACATACCCCTCCGATATGGAGACACCTGTAACCAATGATGAAACTGCAGAGAATGCTAATATGGAGGATAATGCCCCTGTCCCAGGTCTAGAAACCGAGTTGATCTCTGAGGGGGGGGAAGTCTTCCCATTGCAAGTTATGCTGGGGGAGGATGATGAGGAGCTCTCCCAGGTTGAGGAGGGGGAAGGGGAAGCATCCTCAAGGCCAGTACATCCAGACCTGGATATATCCAGGGGTGCGTTCGGCACCGCCCAATTACAGGACCCTACATTGATCAATGCTCGAGAGCAGGTTTCTGTTATTGGTGGGGTCTCACAAATGCCAGGCGCAGATCAGAGGTTTCCTCACTTTGCATTGAAGGGGGACTTGGTGTATCGAGTGGCTGAGAGCCGAGGGGAAACTGTAGAGCAGTTGCTGGTTCCCCAACCGTATAGGCGGATGCTCCTTGATCTGGCCCACAACGATGCACTGGGAGGACACCTGGGGGCGGAGAAAACAGAGGCCAGGATAACAGACCGGTTTTACTGGCCAGGGCTGAAAGCCAAGGTTAAAAGGTATTGTGCGTCTTGTCCCATTTGCCAGTTAACCGCCCCAGTGTCCCACTATAGAAATCCTCTGGTACCCTTGCCAATTATTGAGGTCCCGTTTGAGCGAATCGCTATGGATCTGGTGGGACCCCTGGTAAAGTCGGCCCGGGGGCACTAATACATATTGGTAATCCTAGATTATGCAACTAGGTATCCAGAAGCCATCCCTTTGAGGAAAGTCTCCTCTAAGGCCATTGCCAGGGAATTGTTTCAAATGTTCTCACGAACTGGGTTCCCCAAAGAGATACTGACGGATCAGGGTACCCCTTTTATGTCAAAGGTGATGGCGGACTTGTGCAAACTGTTCCAAATTAAGCAGTTGCGGACGTCCGTCTATCACCCTCAGACCGATGGCCTGGTTGAGAGGTTTAATAAAACCCTAAAGTCCATGTTGAAAAGAGTAGTCCAGAAAGATGGTAAGGATTGGGATATGCTACTCCCTGCTCTGTTGTTTGCTATCCGGGAGGTTCCACAAGCATCTACGGGCTTCTCACCATTTGAATTAGTGTATGGACGAAGGCCCCGGGGATTACTCGATCTGGTAAAAGAGACATGGGAAAGTGAGTCCTCACCGCATAAAACGGTGGTAGAGCATATCTCTCAAATGCGAGAGAGAGTGGCTAAGGTGATGCCGCTGGTGAGGGAGCACATGCAGAAGGCTCAGGATGCCCAAAGAAGAGTGTATAACAGGTCGGCTAAAATTAGACAGTTCCAAGTAGGAGACCGGGTGGCTGTTCTAATACCCACGGTAGAGAGTAAATTCTTGGCCAAGTGGCAAGGCCCGTTTGAGGTGGTAGAGAAAGTCGGTGAGGTGGACTACAAGGTACACCAGCCAGGAAAAAGAAAACCATACCAGATCTATCATGTTAATTTATTGAAACCCTGGAGAGACAGAGAACAAGTGTCCGCGGTAGTAGGGGTACAGTCAGGGGACCATGCAGGGATCAACCTGGTGCAGGTTGCTGCTACCCTGACTGGGCCCCAAACCCAGCAAACAAAAGAATTTTTACAAAGAAATAAGGATATGTTTTCAGAGTTGCCCGGTCGCACCAATGTCATCGAGCATGACATTGTGACCGAGCCGAATGTAAAAATCCGATTAAGGCCTTAACGTATCCCAGAAGCTCATAGGGTGGCAGTGTCAGAAGAGGTTAAAAGAATGTTCGAGCTTGGAGTCATTGAAGAGTCGCAGAGCGAGTGGTCAAGTCCAATCGTGTTGGTACCCAAGCCCAACGGCACCCTCCGCTTCTGCAACGACTTCAGAAAACTTAATGAAGTCTCCAAGTTTGACGCATATCCCATGCCACGGGTAGATGAGCTGATTGAGAGGTTAGGTCCTGCCAGGTACATCACCACGCTGGACCTCACAAAAGGGTACTGGCAGATCCCCCTGACTAAGGAAGCCAGGGAGAAAACGGCCTTCTCTACCCCGGAAGGCCACTTCCAATATAAAAGGATGCCGTTTGGTCTACACTCAGCCCCCGCCACATTCCAAAGGGCCATGGACAAAACTCTGCGTCCACACCAACGGTACGCTTCGGTCTATCTAGATGACATAGTCATCTTCAGCACTGATTGGGAGTCCCACCTTCTCCGGGTTCAGGCAGTCGTAGACTCCTTGAGAAGAGCAGGATTCACCATCAATCCAGAGAAGTGTGCCATTGGGATGGAGGAAGCAAAATACCTAGGGTATATTGTGGGTAGAGGGCTGGTGAAGCCCCAAATGAATAAGGTGGAGGCTATACAGGACTGGCCCCGTCCCGTAACCAAGAAGCAGGTCAGAGCGTTTTTGGGCATAGTTGGCTATTATAGGAGGTTTGTCCCCAACTTCGCCACTATTGCTGCACCGCTGACTGACTTGACCAAAGGTAGAAAGTCAGTGATGATAAAGTGGAACGCCGAGGCCGAGACAGCTTTTCAAAAGCTTAAGACAGCTTTGTGCCAAGATCCGGTGCTTGTAGCTCCAGATTTTAAAAAAGATTTTGTAGTGCAGACAGATGCTTCCAGTGAAGGGTTGGGAGCGGTCCTGTCTCAGGAAATCAATGGAGAGGAGCACCCCGTGGTTTTTCTTAGCAGGAAGCTGACATCAGCTGAGAGAAACTACGCAGTGGTGGAACGGGAGTGTCTGGCCATCAAGTGGGCTTTAGACTCCCTACGATATTTCCTCCTGGGTAGGAAGTTTCGCTTGGTGTCAGACCACGCTCCCCTTACGTGGATGAGACAAAACAAGCACACCAATGCCAGGGTAACAAGGTGGTTCCTTTCTCTCCAGGAGTTCAATTTTGTGGTAGAGCACAGACCCGGGAGACAACATCAGAATGCCGATGCCCTCTCCCGTGTCCATTGTATGGTGTCTACTGGTGCCTCCAACACCTCCACGTTGAGGCAGAGGGGGGGGATATGTACAGGACGCCAGGGTTGGGTCCTGGACGGGTGCTATACAGCACCACTATTTGGGCTATGGTCCCTTTAAATAGCGGGAAGAGTGTTCAGGGGGTCACCCAAAGTGGGTGAAGGATTCCAGGTATAAATTAATCCAGAGAGGACTGGCTCGCAGTTCTATCTGTTTTGATAGAGTAATTTGGGGCCTGGAATTCTGGAGGCTCTAAAGTGCTATTTGGGTGGGAAAGAGCCTCCACTCCTAAACACTGAAGAGCCACCACACAAGGTGTTAACACTCCCAGAGAACCACCCATTTAAACAGGAAGTGATGGTGGAGGTGTGTGGAGGAGTGTGGAGATTGCACCTGTGAGGACAAGCTGGGAGTCTGATAGCTGCTGTTCACAATACAGTGAGGACTTTTGGAATACAGGGGGTGAAGACCCGGCTACCAACGAACTGTATGTGTTTTGTTTTTGACTTACTTTTTGGTGCTGAAGATAAGCAGACTTTATTTAATGCTGAAGCTAAGCGGACTTTTTGTTTATAGTTTTCCTTGTGTGCTGAGAAAAGCCTTATTTTTTGTTGACCTATGAATAAAAGCCATTTTATGTTCAGGTCGAACGGTTTGTGCACTTAATCCCACCGAGCTATAGCCCCGAACGTTACAATAGATAAGGGCTGAGTAACAATCGCCAGCCTTTGACAAGTAACCAGCCAAAAATAAAAAATATGAACCGGCTTACCAGCCATCTCTGCCGTCCATCAAATCAGGGTACCTCAGTCCGCATCCGCCGCCGGGTCCCCAGCTTGGCGAATCAGGTGCTCATTCATATCCAGCCACGATGAGGCCTCGGCTGCTGACTCAAAGAACTGGGCTCTACCACCCGCGATGATTCGAAGCTTGGCAGGATACAGCATCGCATAGTTAGCACGCAGGCGTTGTAATCTTCTTTTCACTTCTCCGAATTTGGCCCTGCGCCTCTGCACATCCGCAGAGAAGTCGGGGTAGAAAGACACCCTCACTCCATTAAATTGAATGTTTCGCCGTTCTCTGGCCAGCCGCAGAATGATTTCCTTATCCTTATAGTTAAGGAGTTTGGCCAGCATGGTACGTGGCGGGTTGCCAGGAGGGAGAGGCCTAGGAGGCACTCTATGCGCCCTCTCCACTGAGTAGAAGGACGTAAAGGCGTCTTTGCCAAAGACTTCCTGCAGCCAGGCCTCAACAAAGGCAGTGGGGTCCCGGCCCTCTGTCTTTTCAGGGAGGCCTACTATGCGGACGTTGCTCCTCCTCAGGCGGTTCTCAATGTCCTCATTACGGTTCTCATTAGCCGTCGCCATCCTGGCCGTGACCTGCAATTCTCTTATGAGGGGGGCCATTCTGTCTTCCACCTCGCTGACCCGACTCTCCACCGCTGTGGTGCGCTCTCTAATTTTTTGAAAATCATGGCGGATCAGTCCAACCTCCTCCTTTAATCCCCCAAAGTGCTGTTGCAGAGTCTGCACCGAGGCTGTGCACTTATTCACTGCTTTCAGTATCTGGGCCAGCGTGGGCTGTTCTGTGCCCTCCTCCTCCTCTATCTCCCCTGTATTCACCTCCAGTGTATTCCGGGTTGGGGCCTGCTGTGAGGCCTGGGCCCCCTGTGACAGTGCTTGGAAAATGTCTGGCGTGGCATCCAGCTCCTCGTCCGAGGGGCGGTCTGCCAGGTTGTTTATCTTCTGTGCATAGTACACCATATCTTTAGGGGCCTCTTTTGCTAGGGCTTTAGGTGTCTTGGGGGGGATCTTACCAGCATCCCTCTTGTCCCCACGTGTCTTCCAGGCCGCCGCGGCGCCATTTTGCAGATCCGGGAGCTCATCTCCTTTCAGCTGTTTGCGGGTCATCATGCCGTTGATCGGGCCGATGGACAGATCGATACGTGCGGCGGGTGCTGTAGATCAGCTGGGTGGTGTCCGGTGCCGAAAACGAGCAGTGTAACGGCCGGGAGAAGGATCGCTGCAGTGTACTATCCGGGAGCTCTGTGAGACACGTCCGCTCACATGCCGCTCTTGGCCACGCCCCCGACAAACAGTTATCTTAAACTCAACGGTTCGAAAACAGAACTTCTCCTGTTTCAAGCTAACCGGAAAAATCACCCCGCGTCAACATGGACTCCCCCACCCATTCTGGGTAAAACTATCACCCCCTAGCACCAAAGTCAAAAGTCTCGGAGTCATTTTCGATACCTACATGACAATGGATGCACAAATAGGGTCAGTAGTCAGCGGATCCCACCATCTGCTGCGCCTACTACGCAGACTCACGCCCTTTATCCCGAAAGAGGACATTGCAGTCGTGGTGGGAACAATCATCAATTCCAGACTCGACTACGCAAATGCCCTCTATCTAGGACTCCCCAAATACCAAATCACTCGTCTGCAAGTCGTTCAAAACACGGCCGCTCGACTAGTGACGGGAAAAAAAACATCGGAATCAATCTCACCTTCACTGAGATCCCTTTATTGGTTGCCAGTAAAAGACAGAATCACTTTCAAGGCACTCTGTCTAATACATAAGTGTATTCAAGGCAACGCCCCCTAATATCTATGCGAAAAAATAGAAGCCCATAACCCAAATTGCATTCTGCGATCCACCAATCAAAACCTACTCCAGATACCCAAAGCCAGATACAAGTCCAAAGGAGATCGAAGATTTGCAGTCCAGGGACCTCGCCTGTGGAATGCACTACCAACCACCATCCGACTGGAGTCGGACCACTTGGCCTTCAGGAGAAAGATTAAAACCCATCTCTTCTGAGGTCAAGGGGTTCCTTACCCATGAAATAGATACAGCGCCCAGAGGCGATTCAGTTTGCATGTGTTGCGCTTTACAAGTCTCTCACTCACTCACTCACCGGGCACTGACTGATTACAAACAAAAATCAGCAAAACTCTTTTATCCCTGTTGAACATTGTATTATAATCATTAAAAAGTAATTTCATATTTTTCAAGATTACTACATGATACAGTCATTCTGAAATCATACAACGTATTTGTATTCAGTTTGGAGGGCTCTGTTATAATCACCAAAAGTTTCTCAGGAAACAAATTTTTAGAAAAAATGTGTTGTCCAGTGTTATCCAATAAGTTTACACGCTTTACAATACTGTATTACTAGCTTCTGGCTGGAAACAATTTGAGGTTCTGAGGTATCTATTGACAATAGTGGAAAAAGAAGACAATTTGGGTGATCATGAGATAAAACATGCATTTGTAAAAAACATAAAGGGGATTTCTGCAGATACCCAGACAAGTCAAGACTGTAATCATTGAAGCAGCTGGCCTAGACGTGGTCAGTAAATAGGCAAGTTGTCAGTCAAGGTGACAGGCAGAAAACGTAACCAAAGACAGGCATGGGTCGGACCAGGCAGCAGGCAGAACATGGTCAAACACAGGCAAGAGTCTATAACAGAGCAGGCTGAACAGATGCGGCTGTGCTCAAAAGTTTGCATACCCAGGCAGAAATCATGAGATTTTGGCATTGATATTGAACATATTGTGATTGATCATGACAAAAAAAAATGAATTTTATTAACCGGTGACTCCTGCACATATACGTCGGCAGAATGGCCCGGCTGGGCAGAGTAACGTATATTTCCGTCACTTTAAAAATTCCCGCCATGCAGGCGCGTGCCCCTGCCGCGATCTCCGTGACCATGCCCGCACGACCCGCGGACTCAATATCCGCCAGTGTCCCGCGTTCGGGTCACAGAGTTGCAGAACCCGGAGCGGCAAGTGTAAACAAGCGTCTCCCAGTTCTGCCTAGTGACACTGTCACTGATCGTCTGCTCCCTCTCATCGGGAGCAGAGATCAGTGACGTGTTACTCGTAGCCACGCCCCCTAACAGTTAGAATCACTCCCTAGGACACACGTAACCTCTTCAGCACCACCTAGTGGTTAACCTCTTCACTGCCAGTGTAATTTTCACAGTAATCAGTGCATTTCTATAGCACTGATCGCTCTAAAAATGACAATGGTCCCAAAAATGTGTCAAAAGGCTCCGATGTGTCCTCCATAAAGTCGCAGTCACGATAAAAAAAACAGATCACCGCCATTACTAGTAAATAATTTTAAAAATGCCATAAAACTACCCCTATTTTGTAGATGCTATAACTTTTGCGCAAACCAATCAATTGATGCTTATTGCGATTTTTTTTACCAAAAATATGTAGAAGAATACGTATCTGCCTAAACCGTGGAAAAAAAAATTATAGATTTTTTGGGGGATATTTATTATAGCAAAAAGTAAAAAATATAGAAGTTAAAAAAAAAAAAAAATTGACGCTCTATTTTTGTTTATAGCTCAAAAAATAAAAACCACAGATGGCACTGATCAAAAGTTTACATACCCTGGAATGTTTGGCCTAGTTGGTACAGACACACAAGGTGACACACACAGGTTAAAATTACAATTAAAGGGTAATTTTCCACATCTGGGGCTTTTTAAATTGCAATTAGTGTCTGTGTATAACTAAGGAGATTGTTAGCTCTCACATGGATGCACTGAGCTGGCTAGATACTAAGCCACGAGGAGCAGAAAAGAACTGTCAAAAGACCTGCGTAATAATGTAATGGAACGTTATAAAGATTGAAAAGTATATAAAAAGCCTTGAATATGCCAGTCAGTACTGTTCAACCACTTATTAAAGCGGGAGTTCACCCGAAAAACAATTTTTAACATTAGATTGAGGCTCATTTTGTCAAGGGGAATCGGGTGTTTTTTTTTAAATCGAAGCAGTACTTACCGTTTTAGAGATAGATCTTCTCCGCCGCTTCCGGGTATGGTCTTCGGGACTGGGCGTTCCTATTTGATTGACAGGCTTCCGACAGGCTTCTGACGGTCGGGTGCGGCTTTATACGGCGCCTGCGCACCGACGTTCGGCTACTTTCGGAAAATTGTGACGCGATGCATGCGACCGTCGGAAGCCTGTCAATCAAATAGGAACGCCCAGTCCCGCAGCCCATACCCGGAAGCGGCGGAGAAGATCTATCTCTAAAACGGTAAGTACTGCTTCGATTAAAAAAAAAACACCCGATTCCCCTTGACAAAATGAGCCTCAATCTAATGTTAAAAATTAAGTTTTTGGGTGAACCTCCACTTTAACAAGTGAGAAATTATGGGATCTCTTGATACCAAGACATGGTTAGGTAGATCAAGAAAGATTGCAGCCATAACTGCCAGAATAATTGTTCAGGAAGCAAAGAAAAACCCACTGGTAACCTCAGGAGAAATACAGGCTGATCTGGAAAAAGATAGTGTTGTTGTTTCAAAGAGCACAATACGAGGATACTTGAACAAAAATGAGCTGCATGGTCGAGTTGACAGAAAGCCTTTACTGCGCCAATGCCACAAAAAAGCCCAGTTACAATATGCCTGACAATACCTTGACATGCCTCACAGCTTCCGGCACTCTGGAATGACGAGACTAAAATAGAGCTTTAGGCTGCATTCACATCTAGACGGACGAAATCGCGGCGTTTTGTCGCCGCAAATCGCGGTAAAAATAGCGGCGTTTTGTACCGCGATTTGCGGCGACAAAACGCCGGTATTGTCCGCCTAGATGTGTCCCAAGATGACCCCCTCTATGGAGATGATTCCCATCTCCTAGCCGAACGCTCGAAGTCGCCTGAAAAAAAGGTCCGGGACCTTTTTTCACGCGGCAGGCGTCCGGCGTTCGGCGTGGAGATGTGAACCATCTCCATAGAGGGACATCTGTTTTCAGCCCTCTGGCGGCAGTGGCATAGCGCTACAGGCGTAAAAACGCCTAGATGTGAATGCAGTCTTAGACCCCATTCACATCTAGGCGTTTTTACGCCTGTAGCGCTACGCCGCTGCCGCCAGAGGGCTGAAAACAGATGTCCCTCTATGGAGATGGTTCACATCTCCACGCCGAACGCCGGACGCCTGTCGCCTGCGGCGTGAAAAAAGGTCCCGGACCTTTTTTTCAGGCGTCTTCGAGCGTTCGGCTAGGAGATGGCAATCATCTCCATAGAGGGGGTCATCTTGGGGCACATCTAGGCGGACAATACCGGCGTTTTGTCGCCGCAAATCGCGGTACAAAACGCCGCTATTTTTACCGCGATTTGCTGCGACAAAACGCCGCGATTTCGTCCGTCTAGATGTGAATGCAGCCTTAGGCTTCATTTCCACTGGCGTTTTTACAGCCACTGTTGTTAGCCTTTTTTACAGCTTAAAAACGCCTGTCCATGTTTATTTTGTAAAAAAAAAAAAAAAAAAAAAATTTTTTTGTGAGCTGCAGCTTTAAAAATGCCGCGGTCGCGTTTTTGAGCGTTTTTGCACGTTTTTTAACGTCTGGCGTTTTTACAGCTCTACTCTGGAGCTTCAGAACGCCCTGGCCCTGCGTTTTTTTTACAGCTCAAAAACGCCTATGCCATTTGCAGCTCAAAAACGCCTATGTGGGCATGATGCCATAGAATAACATGGACAGGCGTTTTTAAGCTGTAAAAAACGCTCAGAAAAGTGGCTGTAAAAACGCCAGTGGAAATGAAGCCTTATGGTCACAACCATAAACGCTATTTGGAGAGGAAGAATACCATCCCCACTGTGAAGCAAAGTGTTAGATCACTGATGTTTTGGGGTGTGCGAGCTCTAAAGGCACGGGGAATCTTGTGAAAAGATAAATACAGCATGTTATCAGAAAATACTGGCAGACAACTTCTGCTTCTGCACAAAAGTTGTACATGGGATGCTCTTGGACTTTCCAGAATGACAATGATCCTAAGCACAAGGCCAATTTGACGCTCCAGTCATCCAGCAGAAAAAGGTGAAGGTTCTGGAGTTGCCAGCACAGTCTCCTGAACCCTAATATGATCAAGCCACAATGGGCAGCTATACCACTTGCAAGAATTCGGGGCTTAATAGACATTACAAAAAACTGTACGCTGTCATTGATGCTACAGGGGGCACTACACAGTAGTAAAAACTAAGGGTATGCAGACTTTTTAACAAGGGTCATTGCATTTGTTTAATTGTTGCCATGTTTTGTTTTATGATTGTGCCATTCTGTTATGACCTACAGTTGAATATGAGTGCCATGCAAAAGAAATGTGTTTTGCCCTCTCACTCATATTTTCTTACAAAATGGTACATAATGTATCGATTCTCCAACAGTATGCAAACTTTTGAGCACAACTGTAAAAACATTGGCAGCTAGTGAGGTCCTTCAAAAACGCTTGCAGGGCTTGTGAGGCAGGCTTCAGAAGTCACATGGCCCATGGGAGGCAAGCAGAATGTCAAGCTGCCAGGCATCAGGACACTAAGGCCCCGTACACACGGTCGGACCGAACTGATGAGAATGGTCCCACGGACCGTTTTCATCGGTTCACCGCAGAAGTGGCCTGATGGTCTGATGTGTGTACACACCATCAGTTCAAAATCCGATCGGGTCAGAACGCGGTGACGTAAAACACACGACGTGCTGAAAAAAACGAAGTTCAATGCTTCCAAGCATGCGTCGACTTGATTCTGAGCATGCGCGGGTTTTGAACCGATGCTTTTCTGTACTAACCATCGGTTTGGTCCGATCGGGCAGCGGTCCATCGGTTCGGTTTTGAAGCAAGTTTTTAAAAATTTTGGACCGAAGGAAAACAGACCGATGGCCTATACACACGGTCGGTTTGGTCCGATGAAACTGAACTTTGGTTCATTCTCATCGGTTCGGTCCGACCGTGTGTACGGGGCTTTAGGCTGTGCAAGCCAATGGAAGGTGAGGAGGAGGAGACCAAGGGGGTCATGTTTCCCTGCTAACAGGGCATTGGGCATAAGACGCAGGTCGAACAGGTAAAGTTCTTACAAGAATTGTCCTTTACCCCTTCCATAATATTGAACGTAAAGAGGAAGTAAACTCTTTGTTACCTGCAAAGTGAAAGCATTATGGGCTAGTATGCATCGCATACTAGCCTATAAAGTGCCACTTACCTGCAGAAGAAGTCTGTGATGTCACCGCTGTCCCCACTGTGTAATCCCATCCATCTTCAACCCCTCTTCCTTCCAGGGCCATGGACTCCGGTTCTATTACTGGCTGCAGTCACGTAACATCACTCCCATGCATGCACACAGGAGCCGACGGTCACAGCACAGGCACTATAGAAACAGTGCCGTTTCTTCAGTGCACATGCGCCAATGACGCCGGTGCAGGCGTATGTGATGAAAATATCTCCTAATCCGTACAGGTTTAGGAGATATTTTCAGTACCTACAGGTAAGCCTTATTATAGGCTTACTTGTAGGGAAAAGTGGTTGTACAGGGTTTACAGTCACTTTACCCGCTTAAGGACCGCCTCCTGCACATCTACGTTGGCAGAATGGCACGGCTGGGCACATGCACGTACAGGTAAGTCCTCTGCTAGTGCCCAGCCGTGGGTCGTGGGCACGCGCCCGTGACCCGGTCCGAAGCTCCGGGACCGCGGGACCCACGGACCCGATCGCCGCTGGAGTCCCGCGATCGGTCCCTGGAGCTGAAGAACTGGGAGAGCTGTGTGTAAACACAGCTTCCCTGTTCTTCACTGTGGCGCTGTCATCGATCGTGTGATCCCTTTTATAGGGATACACAATCGATGATGTCACACCTACAGCCACACACCCCTACAGTTAGAAACACATATTGGGTCATACATAACCCCTTCAGCGCCCCCTTGTGGTTAACTCCCAAACTGCAATTGTAATTTTCACAGTAAACAATGCATTTTAAATGCATTTTTTTCTGTGAAAATGACAATGGTCCCAAAAATGTGTCAAAATTGTCCGAAGTGCCTGCCATAATGTCGCAGTCAAGAAAAAAAAACGCTGATCGCCGCCATTAGTAGTAAAAAAAAAAAATGAATAAAAATGCAATAAAACTATCCCCTATTTTATAAACGCTATAAATTTTGCGCAAACCAACCGATAAACGCTTATTGCGATTTTTTTTACCAAAAATAGGTAGAAGAATACATATCGGACTAAACTGAGGAAAAAACATTTTTTTTATACATTTTTGGGGAATATTTATTATAGCAAAAAGTAAAAAATATTGTTTTTTTTTTCAAAATTGACGCTCTATTTTTGTTTATAGCGCAAAAAATAAAAACCGCAGAGGTGATCAAATACCACCAAAAGAAAGCTCTATTTGTGGGAAAAAAAGGACGCCAATTTTGTTTGGGAGCCGCGTTGCACGACCGCGCAGTTGTCTGTTAGTGCCGAATCGCAAAACCTGGCCGGGTCCTTTAGCTGCCTAAAGGTCCGGGTCTTAAGTGGTTAAAGTGGAGTTATCAGTCTGTATGAATACATTTCACAATAAATAAATAAATGTCACAATAAAAAACAGCAATATATTTTGGGGGGGGGGAAACAAACTCAGTCAACTGATTTATTCAAGTAGGTTAAGAGGATGAATCTGGGAGAATGACATCATTAGTCTGTTGCAGACAGCAGAAAGGCATTTTCTCAGTCTACCCTTCCCAGTAATCATGTTTGGGAGGGTATTGCTATTGAGAGACAGCACAAAATAAAGTCTTGGCTGTAATTATACTATAAAGAGCTAACAGTGTTCTTCCTTTGTTCATGGAGGAAGGGAGAAGCTCTGATCTCTCAAATCTCTCATGAGATGAGACATTATTACCAGCACTAAACACCAATATAATTTAGTGTCGCCACTGATAACAATACTAATTTATTTGAGCCACTAAATGTAATGCAGATTTATTCTTGTCACTAAATGCTAATGTCAATTTATTCTTACCAATGAACACCAAGGCAGATTTGTTCTGGCTACTGAATGCCAATGCCCATTTTCTTTCTTGCTACTGAGTGCCAATGTTAATTTACTTTCACCATTGGATGCCAATGCAAATTTAGTCTTGCCACTGAATGCCAATACCAATTTAAACTTGCCACTGAACACCTATGCAATTTTTTTCTTGCCACTGAACACCAATGCTAATTTATTCTATAATGGAACTGATCTATAATGGAAAGTGGATATTGCTATGCACTCTCTGTTATATGCACACAACAGTCCACGTTTTATAAATCATTCAAAAAATTTGCTGTTTTTATTTTTTTGTACAGCCATGATTGACCATGAATGTAAGAACTCATTCATAAAATGAGAGGAAATCTCGCCAAGGTGAGAGCAACTTATTCTAATACATCGTTCCCTCTCTGTGAAGTGGAAGATTCTCTTCTATCCCTCTTCTGGTCACAACTCGAAATTCTAGATTTTCCCTATCTCTCGTTGTCAATGTTTAACAGGAATAATAAGGTGCATCTCAAAAAACAGCGATTAAAGCCTAATAGGGCTTCTAACATGTGCCAGGGCTGATGCAAGGATTTTTGACACCCTAGACCAGGGGTCTCCAAACTTTTTACTTCGAGGGCCACATTGTATATTTTACAGATATTCGCGGGCCGAAAAAAAAAAAGCTATTTAAAAATGACTCCTCAGCTATGGAATAGAGTAGAATTAAAAAAAGGATCCCCCTGACACTTGTGTCCCTCATCAGAACCCCCTCACACTTGTGTCCCTCATCAGAACCCCCTCCACACTTGTGTCCCTCATCAGAACCCCCTCCACACTTGTGTCCCTCATCAGAACCCCCTCCACACTTGTGTCCCTCATCAGAACCCCCTCCACACTTGTGTCCCTCATCAGAACCCCCTCCACACTTGTGTCCCTCATCAGAACCCCCTCCACACTTGTGTCCCTCATCAGAACCCCTCACACTTGTGTCCCCCATCAGAGACCCCTCCACACTTGTGTCCCTCATCAGAACCCCCTCCACACTTGTGTCCCTCATCAGAACCCCTCACACTTGTGTCCCCCATCAGAGACCCCTCCACACTTGTGTCCCTCATCAGAACCCCCTCCACACTTGTGTCCCTCATCAGAACCCCCTCCACACTTGTGTCCCTCATCAGAACCCCCTCCACACTTGTGTCCCTCATCAGAACCCCCTCCACACTTGTGTCCCCCATCAGAGACCCCTCCACACTTGTGTCCCTCATCAGAACCCCCTCCACACTTGTGTCCCTCATTAGAACCCCCTCCACACTTGTGTCCCTCATCAGAACCCCCTCCACACTTGTGTCCCTCATCAGAACCCCCTCCACACTTGTGTCCCTCATCAGAACCCCCTCCACACTTGTGTCCCTCATCAGAACCCCTCACACATGTGTCCCTCATCAGAACCCCCTCCACACTTGTGTCCCTCATCAGAACCCCCTCCACACTTGTGTCCCTCATCAGAACCCCCTCCACACTTGTGTCCCTCATCAGAACCCCCTCCACACTTGCGTCCCTCATCAGAGTCCCCTCCACACTTGCGTCCCTCATGAGAACCCCCTCACACTTGCGACCCTCATCAGAACCCCCTCCACACTTGTGACCCTCATCAGAACCCCCTCCACACTTGCGTCCCTCATCAGAGCCCCTCACACTTGCGTCCCTCATCAGAACCCCCTCCACACTTGCGTCCCTCATCAGAGTCCCCTCCACACTTGCGTCCCTCATCAGAGTCCCCTCCACACTTGCGTCCCTCATCAGAACCCCCTCCACACTTGTGACCCTCATCAGAACCCCCTCCACACTTGTGACCCTCATCAGAGGCCCTCACACTTGTGTCCCTCATCAGAACCCCCTCCACACTTGTGTCCCTCATCAGAGTCCCCTCCACACTTGCGTCCCTCATCAGAACCCCTCACACATGTGTCCCTCATCAGAACCCCCTCACACTTGTGTCCCCATCAGAGACCCCTCCACACTTGTGTCCCTCATCAGAACCCCCTCCACACTTGTGACCCTCATCAGAACCCCCTCCACACTTGTGACCCTCATCAGAGTCCCTGCACACATGTGTCCCCCCCATCAGAGTCCCTGCACACATGTGTCCCCCCCATCAGAGTCCCTGCACACGTGTCCCCCCATCAGAGTTCCTGCACACATGTTTCCCCCATCAGAGTCCCTGCACACATGTGTCCCCCCATCAGAGTCCCTGCACACATGTGTCCCCCCCATCAGAGTCCCTGCACACGTGTCCCCCCATCAGAGTCCCTGCACACGTGTCCCCCCATCAGAGTTCCTGCACACATGTGTCCCCCCATCAGAGTCCCTGCACACGTGTCTCCCCCATCAGAGTCCCTGCACACATGTGTCTCCCCCCCCATCAGAGTCCCTGCACACATGTGTCTCCCCCATCAGAGTCCCTGCACACCCCCCTGAACATTTACATCCCCATCAGAGCCCCCCTCTTAACTTGTGTGAAGCCCAGCCTCCCCCAGCACATTTTTCTCCCTATCACCTTCTGCTATTCCCCCGTAAGATCAGTGTGTTCTGTGCTGCTTCTCTGAAGAGCTGGTTTAGAGCAGACACACACTGCACTTGCCGGGTCCCGCCCCTCTTACACGGACAAGCTGTTACAGCAAAGATGAAACTTAATCTAACTCCGGGGGAGGAGCTGGGAGGAGCAGCAGGTCTGCACTGAAACACAGGCTTTGTTGGGACACTCCCTCAATGCCTGTCAGAAGGCAAAGCAAGCCCCGCAATTCGAGCAGACTCCGTTCCTGCAGTGAGTCTGGTGACTGAAGCTGCGGGCCGGACAAAACCTCCGAGCGGGCCGGATGTGGCCCGCGGGCCGTACTTTGGAGACCCCTGCCCTAGACGAAAATGACATTTTGACACCCCCCCCCTTGGCCCCACCCCTGACTCCACCCCTTTCCCTGCCCATGTAAACCCTACTTTTTTTAATGAAGCGCCCATCATATGCGGCCCACCAGCGCCCATCAAATGCAGCCTCACCAGCGTCCATCAATTTAGCCTACCAGCGCCCATCAATGCAGCCTCACCAGCGCCCATCAATTCAGCCTACCTGCGTCCATCAATGCAGCCTCACCAGTGCCTATCAAATGCAGACTACCAGTGCCCATCAATGAATGTTTGCTTTCTTCCATTATTCGGGAGTCAGGACACAGTCCTCTGCCACCGCTGCGTCTCTGACACCATGTGCGAACAGAGCGGCAGCTGCCTGCTGATGCTGAGACGTATGCCTTGTCCACACGATCGGAATTTCCTATGGAAAAAGTCAGACAGAATTTTTTCATCGATATTCCGACCGTGTGTATGCCCCATCGGAAATAAATTATATCGGAAATTCCATTCGTCTGTATGGAACTCCGACGGAGAAAAAAAAAAAAGAAGCCTTGAACGTCATTTTTCTAGGCTCGTGGTAGTGTTGTACGTCACTGCGTTTTTGACGGTCGGAATTTGGTGTATGCAAGACAGCTTGAGCGGAATTCCATCGGAAAAACCTGTCGGAGTGTACGAGGCATTAGTTGCATTAGTTGCTTGCTGCAGAGAGAAGAGAATAGGAACACCAGTGGCTGGGCGCCCTAGGCAGCAGTAGTTTGCCTAGTGGTAGAACCGGCCCTGCTCACCACTGTATCCAAAACAAACAAAAAAAGTTTGAACTTTTTATTTAAAACGTTGTTCCTCCCTCTCTGTGACCATGGAAGCAGGAAGCAACGTGTATGTCATTGCTTCCGGTTCCACTTCTTTGTTTACCTGGCCGTTAATGCCCAGGAAAGCAGCCAGTCAAACCAATCTGGGTCTGATCAGCTGCATTAGAGGGCAGAGGAGAGATTTGGAGGTCTAATAGACCCCAGATCTCTCTGTAAAGAGGACCGGTTACCGCCCATGATGTCACAAGGGATGTTGAAGTTAATAAAAACAATTTTTTTTTAAAAGTGTAAAAAAAAGTTTGGTATAAAATAATAATAATAATACATTTTTTTTTTAAAGCACCCCCCGCGTGCTTATGCACAAATGCGACATTTAACCACTTCATCCCCGGAAGGATTTACCCCCTTAATGACCAGGCCATTTTTTTGCGATACGACATTTGCGCTATACCTGGACTCAAATAAAATGTATGTGTTTTTTACCCCCCACAAATAGAGCTTTCTTTTGGTGGTATTTGATCACAGCTGCAGTTTTTATTTTTTGCACTACAAACCAAAAAATACAGACAAAAAAAAATACATATCCCCCCCAAAAAAAAACAAAAAACATATTTCTTCATCAATTTAAGCCAATATGTATTCTTCTACATATTTTTGGTAAAAAAATCCCAATAAGCGTATATTGATTGGTTTGCCCAAAAGTTATAGGGCCAGATCCACATAGAAATAGATCGGCAAAGCGTATCAGAGATACGATACGCCGCCGTACCTTACCTGGCGTAATTTCGAATCCTTAAAGATTTCTCGCCGTAAGTTACGGCGGCGTAGTGTATCTCTGGCGGCGGAATTCAAATTGGCGATTAGGGGGCGTGTTTCATTTAAATGAAGAGCGTCCCCGCACCGAATGAACTGCGCAGGCTCCGTTTCTAAATTTCCCGCCGTGCATTGCGCTAAATGACGGCGCAACAACGTAATTTTTTTTAACTTAGACGTGAATTACGTCCATCCCGATTCACGGACGACTTACGCAAAAAAAAAAAAAATTCAAATTTCGACGCGGGAACGACGGCCATACTTAACTTGGCAAGTCTAACTATACGCCGCAAAATACCAGCTTTAACTATACGCTGGAAAAAGCCGACTAGAGACGCCGTAAAAAAATGCGCCGGCCGCTCGTACGTTCGTGGATCGACGGAAATAGCTAATTTGCATACCCGACGCGGAAAACGACGTGAACGCCACCTAGCGAAGTATTGCATCTTAGATCCGAAAGGCGTACGAGGACGTATACCTGTCGGATCTAACCCAGATGCCGTTGTATCTTGGTTTGAGGATTCAAACTAAAGATACGATGCGGGTAATTTGAAAGTACGCCGGTGTATCAGTAGATACGCCGGCGTACTCTGTCTGTGGATCTGCCCCATAGTGTCTTCAAACTACGGGATAGATTTATGGACTTTGAATTTTATTTTTAACCACTTCCATACTGGGCACTTAAACACCCTCCTGACCAGACCAATTTTCAGCTTTCGGTGCTCTTACACTTTGAATGACAATTACTCAGTCATGCAACACTGTACCCAAATGATTTTTTTGTCCTTTTTTCCCCACAAATAGAGCTTTCTTTTGGTGGTATTTGATCACCTCAGCGTTTTTTATTTTTAGCGCTAATTATGAAAAAAGAACGAAAATTTGGAAAAAAAATGATTTTTTCTTAGTTTCTGTGATAAAATTTTGCAAATTATTAATTTTTCTTCATAAATTTTGGCCACAATTTATACTGCTACACGTCTTTGATAAAAAATAACCCAACGTTTTTGGAAATTATTTGGCCTGTGTAAAAGTGTTAGAGTCTACAAGCTATAGTGCAAATCATAAAAAATTATCACATCTGATGTACTGAAGGCCTATCTCATTTCTTGAGACACTAACAAGCCAGGAATGCCCACAGATGGCACTGATGAGGTGGCACAGATGGCACTGATGAGGTGGCACAGATGGCACTGAGGCAGCACAGATGGCACTGAGGCGGCACAGATGGCACTGAGATGGGTACTGATGAGATGGGTACTGATATGCACCGATGAGGACTGTGTACTGGTGGACACAGGTGGGCACTGATGAGGCGGCACAGATGGCACTAATGAGGCGGCACAGATGGCACTAATAAGGCGGCACAGATGGCACTAATGAGGTGGCACAGATGGCACTGAGATGGGTACTGATGAGATGGGTACTGATGTGCACTGATTGACTGTGGCACAGGTGGGCACTGATGAGGTGGCACAAGTGGGCACTGATGAGGTGGCACAGGTGGGCACTGACTGCAGATGTGCACTGAGGTGGCAGATGGACACTGGGAACAGGTGGTACTGGTGGCACAGGTGGGCACGGTGGCACAGGTGGGCACGGTGGTACTGGTGGGCACAGTGGTACTGGTGGGCACGGTGGGCACAGGTGGGCACGGTGGTACTGGTAGGCACACGGTGGTACTGGTGGGCACACGGTGGTATTGGGGAGCACACAGTGGTACTGGGGGGCACTGTGGCAGGCACTGTGGGGGGCACTGTAGTACTGGGGGGTTCTGTGTGGGGCACTGTAGTACTGTGTGGGGTACTGTGGGGGGCACTGTGGCAGGCACTGTGTGGGGCACTGTAGTACTGTGTGGGGCACTGTAGTACTGTGGGTGGCACAGGTGGTGGCACTGGTTAGTCTTTTTTTTATTTTATTTTCAGCGCTGGTTACCTTTGATTTCTCTCCCCTCCTCACACGCGCTGTCTGTGTGAGGAGGGGAGAGCCGGCAATGAGAGATGATCTCATATGTTTACATATGAGATCATCTCTCATTGGCCCCACAGATCGCGCTGTAAATAGCCGCTGCGATTGGCTATTTACCGCAATCTGTGTTTGGCTGTGTCTAGGGGACACGGCCAGCACAGCAGTTCCCTGCTGCGCGCTCGGGAGCGCGCGCGGGGAACGAGCAAAGGGGCGGCCGTAAAAAGACGGCCTGTTAGAGATTGGGAGCCGCGCTGCGGCCGTACAAAGTCGTACGGCCGTCAGCTAGTGGTTAACTAGTAATGGCGGGGATCTGCGATTTTTAGCGGGACTGCGACATTACGGCAGACAAATCTGACCCTAAGTGACACTTTTCAGGGACCAGTGACACCAATACAGTGATCAGTGCTAAAAAAAAAAATGCACTGATAACTGCATAAAAAACACTGGCAGGGAAGGGGCTAACATCAGTGGCAATCAAAGGGTTAAATGTGTTCCTTCAGTGTGTTTTCTCACTGTGTGGGGGAAGTGCTGAGTAGGAACAGCAGATCTCCATGTTGTCCCACGTCAGAACCGGATCTTGTTTACATAGGCAGATCCCCGTTCTGCCCCTCTGTACCGCGATCGCGGGTGGCTAAAGTGTCGCTTATGGAGAATTTTAGGTACTGTAGTTTGCCGCCATTTCATCAGCGGCCACAATTTTAAAGCGTGCCATGTTAGGTATAAAGTGTATTTTTTTGTATTATACACATGTTTGGGGGTTCCAAGTAATCCACTAGCAAAAAAAAGTTGATTTTTACATGTAGGAGAGAAGTGTCAAAAGTGGTTAAACTTTTGGAAATGTCAGTAAAAACTTGGATTTGCCAGTAAATTTGGGTGCTGTGTCAGTAAATTTCAATCTGGTAGGTTGGCAGTACTGAGTGTGAAGGAAGACTCAGGCAGTAGTTTATGGCCATGGCACTCTCCACCAACCAGATTAGAGCCTCTACAGCTAGGTACCAACAAGTTCCCAGCAGAGACAACAAGCAGAGAGGTGTGTAGCTGCTATACCAGACGTTAGTGTGACAACACGGACCTCCTACACAGAGGAGCAGCACACGGAGCAGTGCAACCCCCGTGACAACTACAACTCCCATGATCCTTCATTGCGGACTTGCGTCGAGACGTCATCCCGGGGCCATTCCTCTTCTCTGTGTTTATGGCCTTACGTGGTGACGTTACCGGGTAGCGATAGCGTCGCCTCCGGCAGACTGTGCTCTGTTGTTGCAGCCTCCGCTGTGTATCGGCCGGCAGCTAGATAGCGCTGCACTGCCACAAGCGGCTCCGGTATAGGCCGGGCTGGTCGGTGAGGGAGAGGAGGAGCCGGGCCGAGGTCGCTGTCATTGTAAGCTCTCCTGTCATTGTGACGCCGCCAGCAGGCCTGTGAGTCCGGGCTCAGGGAGGACCAGTTCTCCGCTCCAGGGCTGGGTGAGTGACAGGGAGGCAGGTGTGCTTAGATCACAATGACCGGCTATGGATGAGAGCCCCTCACCCTCCTCTATGGTCCTCTCACTCTCCTCTATGGTCTTCTCGCTCTCCTCTATGGTGCTCTCATCCTTCCTCTATGGTCCTCTCACCCTCCTCTATGGTCTTCTCGCTCTCCTCTATGGTGCTCTCATCCTTCCTCTATGGTCCCCTCACCTTCTTCTATGGTCCCCTCACCTTCTTCTATGGTCCCCCTCACCTTCTTCTATGGTCCCCCTCACCTTCTTCTATGGTCCCCCTCACCTTCTTCTATGGTCCCCCTCACCTTCTTCTATGGTCCCCCTCACCTTCTTCTATGGTCCCCCTCCCCTTCTTCTATGGTCCCCCTCACCTTCTTCTATGGTCCCCCTCACCTTCTTCTATGGTCCCCCTCACCTTCTTCTATGGTCCCCCTCACCTTCTTCTATGGTCCCCCTCACCTTCTTCTATGGTCCCCTCACCTTCTTCTATGGTGCTCTCATCCTTCCTCTATGGTCCACTCACCTTCTTCTATGGTCCCCCTCACCTTCTTCTATGGTCCCCCTCACCTTCTTCTATGGTGCCCTCACCCCTTCTTCTATGGTCCCCCTCACCTTCTTCTATGGTCCCCCTCACCTTCTTCTATGGTCCCCCTCACCTTCTTCTATGGTCCCCCTCACCTTCTTCTATGGTCCCCCTCACCCCTTCTTCTATGGTGCCCTCACCCCCTCCTATGATCCTCTCACCTGCTTCTATGGTCGCCTGTCCCCCCCCCCCCACTCATGGTCCCCTCACCTCTTTTATATTGCTGAATACTGATCACAGTTTTTTTCTTTTAATAATTGTCTTGTATTATCACTAGCAGAGGAGTCTCATGTCTCTCTGCAGCTCAGCCATCTCTGGTCTGATGTGCAGTCCAGTGGTAGTTGTCAATGCTGTGATGTGCTGGTTTATAAGGGAGTCATCAGTGACACTAAACAATGTCCCTATCCCCCAATGATAATCCATACACATCCACTACTGAACGGCCCTGGAATCTGTTTTCATGAAATTGTTTCTAACTGTCGTTCTGCCTCCTTGAAACAACTGTTTGTAAGCTCCTGAATGTCTCCTCCCCCTGTTTGGAGTTAGCAGTTTGTGTTAGTTGTGATCACGTCCTCGGCTTTATGCACACCACACATACCAGGATCCCCCGTCCATCTTGGGATCTGGAAGAGGCTCATAGTAACAGAAGGGATGCTATTGAATTTAGAATACATACTGGAATTTTGTTTTAGACCGGAGTTTAGTGACACTTTAAAGTTGAATTCTTTTCAGCCATGAAAGGTGCCATCTTAGCCTATTTTTTATCTGCAACTGCCATGGTGCTGCACATGTGATTGAGTAGGACATCTGCCATTTGATGGTTTGGTTGAGGACACAATCGCATATGACAGTTAGCAATCCCCGAATGTAACTTGTTTATTATTTTTTAACTCTTACGTTGATGGGTAATGCCTTGCTCAAACCATGGTGCAGAGACTTTAGTTTTTCTGCAAGGGCACAAAAAAACAATGGTTCTCTATGTGCCCTGTTCACACCACAACACTTGTATCGCGTGTGGATTGTTTTTAAATCTCTTCAGTTTTCCCCATCAGTTTTCATGCATACGTGGTGTGAACAAACAAGCAACCAAGTGTCACTTCAAATTGGAACTAAACCCATAAATTTAGGTTTCCAAAAACAGTTGCCTTCAAGGCATGTTGTGAATAAAACTGTCAGAGTTGCTTGTGCTCTCCACCAGTCTGTCAAATCATCAGATGTCTGGTGTCATAGATAAGATGACAACTTCCATGGCCGTAAAGGATTGGAGGGTTCGGTTCCACTTCGAGTGGATTTTGAAGGAAAAGAATCCCCGTACCCGCCAGCTTCTTGCAGGTTGCAGTGATGTCTTTGGGCCGCACCATCCTGGGAAAGCCCCGGATCCCAAATCTCTAATGCCACGTACACACAATCATTTTTCAGCATGTCCAAAAAACAATGTTTTCCCAACTTCCTCATTAAAACGATGTTGCCTACACACCATCGTTTTAAAAAAAAATGATCTAGCAAAGCGCGGTGACGTACAACGCGTACGACGGCACTCTAAAGGGGAAGTTCCATTCGCCTTTGGGCTGCTTTAGCTGATTCCGTGTTAGTAAAAGACGATTTGCGCTTTTCTGTCTGTTACAGCGTGATGAATGTGCTTACGCCATTATGAACGGTAGTTTTACTAGAACGAGCGCTCCCATCTCATAACTTGCTTCTGAGCATGCGTTGTTTTTTTACGTCGTTTTAGCCCACACACGATCATTTTTTACAACCCGAAAAACTGCAAAAAATGCAGCATGTTCGAATTTTTTTTTTTTTTTTGTGGTTTTTCAGAACCTGAAAAATGTAGTGTAGCCCACACACGGTCATTTTAAATGACGTTTATGAAAAACAACGTTTTTTTTCATGCCGAAAAATGATCAGGTGTACGCGGCATTAGGCTCGATTCAAACCTAATTCATGTTGCTTTTGAGCGTTTTTGCGGTGCTTGCTGTGTTTTTGCAGCGATTTTTACCGCAATTTGCATTTTTTTTTTTTTTTTTTGTTCTTTATAAAAAAAAATATTTATTTTTTTAGCCGGGAATTTTTATTTTTCTACATTTCCTTTAACAACCAGCTATAAACAGGTTAAAAAAAACACGATACTTGCGTTTTGGATGCGGGTCCATTGAATTCTATTACATGCACAACGCTGCTTTTTGCAGGGGAAAAAAAAGTCCCCGACCCTTTCCAAAAATGCAGAGGCACAAAAAAGCATTGATGTGAACATGTTCCATAGGAAACCATGTTAAAAAATGTCCCTGCATTTCTGCAAAATGCATCAAAAAACGCATTAGTGTGAATGGAGCCTTATAGCCCTCACTGAGGGCTTTTCATTGTGGATGGGGGAGGGTGATGATGTATTCTGCAAAATAAGTTGATCTAATGTTTCTATGCAAGCACAACTTTAATAAATAAAAAAGTGAGAACTCATTTACACTGTCTGCTCAGATCAACACAGCCTTAAAGCCTACTACACACCACCAGATTATCAGAGGAAAAAATCGTCCGTTTTTTTTTCTTTTGCATGCTGGTCTCGTATCGAAAGCGAAGAGGTTACTAAAATTCTCGTATGACAGAATACACCTTCGGAAAGTGAGTTCATGTGTTCAATTGTTTTGTAATGTATTCTTTCCTTTCCAAGCATGCGTAGTCTTGCTCTAACAATTTTATTTCGGAGGAAAACTACTAATTAAACAAAACTCAGGCATTGTGTTCAATTTTTGTAGGACAAACGATCATCTGATTACCTGATCATTAGTATAGTGCTTTCGACAGCCTTTTCAGACGACAAAACTGTAAGTTGAGTAACCTCTTCATATTCGATATGAGACTAACATGCAACAAAAAATGGACAATTATTCATCCAATGATCTCATTGTGTGTACCAGGCTTTAGAGTGGAACTAAACCCTTTAATTTAATGGCTTCCCAAAACTGTTACATTCAAGACAGGCTAGGAATGATAACTTTTTACAGTTGCTTGTGCTCTTTACCGAATTGTCGAGCTGTCAATTGGCTGGGGTCATAACTGATCACATGTGCAGCATCATGACAGCTGCAGGCCCGTACACACGATCGGATTTTCCGACGGGAATTGTGTGATGACAGGCTGTTGTCGGACAATCCGACTGTATGCTCCAACGGACAATTGTTGTCGGATTTTCCGCCAACAAATGTTGGATAGCGTGCTTTAAAATTGTCCGATAACAAATGCGTGTTGTCGGATTATCCGATCGTGTGTGTATAGAAGTCCTTTGGACAAAATCCAAAGTACAAACACACATGCTCAGAAGCAATACTAACCATAACGCAACATTAGCAGAAGTTGCCCAAAGGGTGGCGCTAAAGAACTGAAAAATGCGTAGTTTCGTGTTTGTTGGCCGACAGTTCTTTGCTGTTTGGTCCGAAGGGCCTTGGGCAGGAACTTGTACTGCATACAAAGTCCTACGCTTTGTCCGGAAAATCCGATCTTGTGTACCAGGCTTTAGATGGAAGCTTTATTGGCTGTAAAAGATAGGAGGATTTAGTTCTGCCTTTAAAGCAAGGGCACATAGAAAGGAGTAGGTTTTCTATGTGCCTTGTGCACACTGTGTTGAGGTGGCATGCATAACAGTTCAGAGGTGCTGCATTGTTGTGCATGTCGCCTCACTGCAGGGCCTAGAGCTGAATGAAGTGTCATTTTGCTTTGTTCAGTAAAGTAAACAAAGTGATGCATTGTAAGAATGTTTTGCATCTCCACTGCACAGCATACACCAGCGCACACAATTTAGCATGCAGGTTGATGTGACTGACCCTAAAGGGGCCTGTACAAGTTGTCTTCCTTCCCATTAGGGGTGTAACGGATCGTCACCGATCCGTGATCCGAACGGGCCACCCCGTTCGGATCGGCACACCCCGCGATCCGCGGAGCGCTCCGGAGCCTAGGCCTAGGAAAGTCCCCGGCTTCGGCCTAGCTCCGGAGCGATCTTGCTCCACCCAGTCTGCTTGCCAGAGCCCAGCGTGACATGCCTCCCCGGGGAGGCGTGTCACGCTGTGCACTGGGCTCTGGCAAGCCGACATGGAGAGGGAATAGTAGCAGAGAAGCACTAGTGTGAGAGGAGGAGGGGGGGGGGAGAGCACATTTCACGGGTGGATTAAAGAGGAAGCAGGTGAGGCTGTTTGGGACTTGTTAAAAGTACAATCTTGATGTTTTTACAGATATATATATATATATATATATATATATATATCTGTAAAAACATCAAGATTGTACTTTTAACAAGTCCCAAACAGCCTCACCTGCTTCCTCTTTAATCCACCCGTGAAATGTGTGTATATATATATATGTGTATATATATATATATATACATACATACATACATACATACATACATGTATATATTACACACATTTTTTTTTTTTTGCACTGATCCGAAAATGATCCGATCCGTGACTCCTGATCCGAGGATCGATCCGATCCGTGAGTTTTTTGATCCGTTACACCCCTACTTCCCATGTGTCTAGAGCAAAGTGATGTCTGTGCTGGCCATACACACTGACAGTTTCAGTGAACTCAGATTGGCACACGTGATCGGTGGTTTTTCTGTGTAACAGCTGTGTGCACATTGGGACATCTGCTGAGGAAGTAGAGAAACCAGCAAGGCCCATTTCACTGTGTAGTTCCTCAACAGCTGCAGAGTCGCCCAAGAATGATTGTTATGAACATGTGGGACATCATCTTCTGTATATTGCCAGTAAGGATGAGCTCTGGTGTGTTCGCATAGAACACGTGCAGAGCCCGCCAGGAAGTGTGCATGGCGCTGTGCTAATCACAGCCAGGGAGACATTGTCCCGATGCTCGGCTGCGCGGATCGTGAAATGTCTCCCTGGCTGTTATTAGCGTAGCGCACAGTTCCTGGCGGGCTCTGCACGTGTACCATGCGAACACGCCAGAGCTCATTCTTAATTGCCAGCATACCCTCATCTTCTTTTGAAGGCTTTGTGAGGGCCCGATCTCAACCGGTTTTTCTGCTTGTCCGACAACCATTCAATTCTTAAAGCGGAGGTCCTCCGAAAAAAATAAAAAAATTAGAAGCCAGCAGCTACAAATACTGCAGCTGCTGACTTTTAATATATGGACACTTACCTGTCCAGGGTGCCTGCAATGTCGGCAGCCGAAGCTGATCTGTCTGTTGGCTCTCGGCTGCCGCCATCCTCGGTAGAGTAATCGGGAAGTGAAGCCTTGCATAGAAAGCAATCAGTTTCCAGGATTTTTTTGTCAAAGCTTAACTGAACAAGCTGAAGTTAGAAGCTGGCTACCATGCACTGCTGCACCAGATTTTGCACTCTCTAGTTTTAGTATATCAACCCCACTGCGACTTTTGTTTTTGTCTGTCTGAAATATCAATATGGATACCCTGGTCACCTTCAGATCGGACATCACTGGGATGAACATGGTGGAGATTTGTGTGTCCCACTTGGTATCTTCATTTATAATCTCAATCTAACAATACTTGTATCTTTTCATAAGTCCCTATTCACAAGTGTGTACCAGGGCAATACTAGTTCATTCAGCGCACATGCTTGAGGTTATTGTAGCCGCAATGGCGTACTGTCCCGGATACTTTTTTTTTTTTTTGCACTAACGTTCAAGTTTTTGGGGTGTACTCCTTGCTTCTAAGGCGCAATCAGTATTCAGTGCACAAAACGCATCTTTTTCAAATACATTGCAGTAACTTATTTCTAATGGCACCCCAAACACACCCGTCAATGCACATGCACTACATCACACCATTATGCTTTGTGACTTATTTCTGTGTGGTACATAAAAAAAAAAAGAAATAGCAGTAGCCTACCTAATGCAACATATGTTACAGGTGGTTTTAGATTTGTTTAAACATTCTAATCTATTCCTTAAAATGGATATTAAGTCGTTGGTCATGTGGATGTAGTGATTTGTATGTTGTTCCTTCATAATGATATGTCAGTTTGTGATTTGTTTAGAATGTGTCGGCTGTTTTCTTTGATCTCTCTGAGGTTGGATAATAGGTTTGTGCTCTGTGTACGAGATATAGATGTCTTTGTACAATGCGTTTTGCTGTTGCTTAATCATTGATTGGTTTGTTTGGGTTGGCGCTTTGTGTGGGGTTGTAGGGTGTGATTGGTTATTAGGATTTTGTAAAGATTTATATTTGAACTAGAATAAACACAATAAAGCTACTCATGGCAATGAGTTTGTATAACTCGTCGCATCTTTTAGGCAAATAAAGGGTTTGCTGCTTCTTTGTCCGTCAGTTTAGCGTCCCATCCTACCCCCTCCGGGAGGGGCTTACGTCTGTCATCCTTGGCACGACCACAAGTCTTTGTCATCAATTCTGTTGCTGTGGGATCCTGAGATGCATTTGCTTATAACCCTCTATATAGCATTTAATTTTTATGCTCCTTTTTTTTTTTTTTTTTTTTGACAATTTATTATATTACAGGATTTATATAGTGCCAACAGTTTATGCAGTGCTTTATAACACAAGTACAGTTACAGTACACTGTAATACAGTAGGAATTGGAGAGCCCTGCTTGTTAGAGCTTGCAATCGAAGAGGGAATATCAATGTATATCTGTTTTATTATAATTATATAACGTTCATAGGCTTGAGATTACATTTTACACTGAAAAGTCCTTTATGGCTTTGCCGTTTTGTCATATGTTTTCAGAAAATACATAGTTTTTACAAAATATGTGTTTAAAGCGTATGTGTCAGTAAAAAAAAAAATATTAAAAGCCAGCAGCTACAAATACTGCAGCTGCTGACTTTTAATATTAGGACACTTACCTGTCCTGGAGTCCAGCGCCGTCCGCAGCAGAGGATGAGCGATCGCTCGTCTCTCTGCTGCTCCCCCGCCATCCTCAGTGAGGGAACCAGGAAGTGAAGCGCTCCGGCTTCACTACCCGGTTCCCTACGGCGCATGCGCGAGTCGCGCTGCACCCACCGATTGGCTCACACGCTGTGTGCTGGGAGCCGAGTGCTCCCAGCACACAACGGGGGAAGGAAAAACGGAAACGGGAAGTAAGGAAAAACCCATCTTTTGCCTGAGCGTGTTGGTGCCAATACCGGTCTTTAGACAGGTATCTGCACCCCCCTCCCCCTGAAAGGTGTCAAATGTGACACCGGAGGGGGGGCCGGTTCTGATCAGCGTGAGTTCCACTTTAGGGTGGAGCTCCGCTTTAATGTATTTTCCAGTTGTAAAGGAATAAAGTTATAGTACATTGGGAGAGAGATGAGCAGAAATCCAATCAGAGGTCATCATATAGTTTGATGTCCGTTTGAAATGTTGGATATGTTCTGTGGGCTATGGCACCCGAGATGTTGGGTACAGTATAAGGTGCCTGTTTACATGTTATTTCTAAAGGAAATGTTTAGACATGAGGTTGTGTGGTGTGTTTTTTTTTTTTTTTTTTTTTTTTATATAGCAACAGATTTTAAAGACCAGTTAGGAGGAAGTTAACAGGATGAGAATACATGATGTATTTATCCGTCATCAAAACAAAAGACGTGATGTGTCTTGACACATCATGTGCTGTATCTGTTGTTTACTTTTTGCCTATTTCTGTCTGTTCATTTCTGGAATCAATCACCGGTATAAGTTCAGCTTCAGCAGTGACGGGTTGCTTTACTAAAACTGGAGAGTGTAAAATCTCGTGTAGCTGTTTATGGTAGCCAATCGGCTTCTAGCTTGTTTAAATACATTTTGACAAATTTAGACCTGGAAGCTGATTGTTTTCCATGCAGACCTGCACCAGTTTTCTCACTCTCTCTAGTTTTTGTAAATCAACCTCAGTGTGTCAATGTTCAAAAAAAAAGTATCGTCTTTTTTTTACCTTCACATTGGGCCGATTTGACATGCGGTTTCACATATCAAATTGCATGCCCAATCTGAGCGTTGTCAGATTACATACAGCAAGAATCTCACGTTTATTCAGCGGCTTCAGTAATAGGAAGTCCCTTCTCCTGGGCCGGCATTGGACCAGTGTTCTGTCTATCATTGAAGACGGTCCAGGAGGCGGGACTTTGTATTAAAGAGGCCGCCAAGTAAACAGGATTCTGGCGGTATGTAATCTGATGGTGCTCATCCTACCCCCCCCTGTGATGGGCATTGATCAGGCTGCATTCATGGCAATAGGGAGGCTGCAGATGGGCATTAATCAAGCTGCATTAATGGGCACTGACCTTTATTTTGCTTTAAAGTTCTTTATTTAAAATTTTAGTTTTTTTATCCCCCTGAAACTTTCCTCTTAAAATGAAGGTGCGTGTTAATAGCCTGTGCTAGTTATATGCCGATAAATACAGTAACTGAGTGCAAAGGCAGCGAGTAAGCATGGATCGGTAAGTATACAGGTGAAACTCGGAAAAAAAAAATATATATATATATATATATATATATATATATATATATATATATATATATATATATATATATATATATATATATATATATATATAATGGCTTGCAGCTCATGAAAACCCCAAATCCACAATCTCAAAAAATTAGAATATTGTGAAACGGTGCAATATTCTAGGCTCAAAGTGTCCCACTCTAATTAACTAATTAAAGCGGCTGTAAACCCGCGATTAATTATTATTTTTATTTTTTTTTACCTGAAAGGCAAAAGCCATAATGAGCTAGTATGCACCGCATATTGGCTCATTATGAAATACTTACCTCGGAACGAGGTGAGAGGAACTTACCTGGTCCACGCCGAGCGAGATGCCATCTTGACTCGGCGTGTCTTCCGGGTATCGCCGCTCCAGCGCTGTGATTGGCTGGAGCGGCATGCGCGCGGGAGACTTCAATTCGGCAAGGTCCGGCGGCTGCCGGTCCTTTAGCTGAGGATCCCCGCTGCGCATGCGCCGCTGCAATCAGCAGTGCATTGCGGGGGGAATATCTCCTAAACCGTACAGGTTTAGGAGATATTCTTTATACCTACAGGTAAGCCTTATTATAGGCTTACCTGTAGGTTAAAGTAAAAAATGTGGGTTTACAACCACTTTAAACCATAACACCTGCAAAGGGTTCCTGAACCTTTAAATGGTCTCTCAGTCTGGTTCAGTAGGAATCACAATCGTGGGAAAGACTGCTGACCTGACAGTTGTACAGAAAACCATCATTGATATCTTCCATAAGGAGGAAAAGGCCTCAAAAGGTAATTGCAAAAGATGTTGTATGTTCCCAAAGTGCTGTATCAAAACACATTAATAGAAAGTTATGTGGAATTGAAAGGTATTGAAGAAAAAGGTGCGCAAGCTGCAGGGATGACCGCAGCCTGGAGAGGATTGTCATTCAAAAGTGTTGGGGACTTTCACAAGGAGTGGACTGAGGCTGGAGTCAGTGCATCAAGAGCCACCACACATACAGATCCTGGACATGGGCTTCAAATGTCGTATTGCTCTTGTCAAGCCACTCCTGAACAACAAACAATGTCAGAAGCATCTTACCTGGGCTAAAGAAAAACACACCTGGTCTGTTGCTCAGTGGTCCAAAGTCCTCTTTTTCTGATGAGAGCAAATTTTGCATCTCATTTGGAAACCAAGGAGCCGGAGTATGGAGGAGGAATGGAGAGGCGCACACTGCAAGATGCTTGAAGTCCAGTGTGAAGTTTCCACAGTCTGTGTTGATTTGCCATGTCATCTGCTGGTGTTGATCCACTGTGTTTCATTAAGTCCAGGGTCACCGCAGCCGTCTACCAGGAGATTTTGGAGCACTTCATGCTTCCTTCCGAAGACAAGCTCTATGGGGACGCTGGCTTCATTTTCCAGCAGGACTTTGCACCTGCCCACACTGCCAAAAGCACCAAAACCTGGTTCAATGCCCGTGGATTACTGTGCTTGATTGGCCAGCAAACTTGCCTGACCTGAACCCCATAGAGAATCTATGGGGCATTGCCAAGAGAAAGATGAGAGCCATGAGACCGAACAACGCAGAAAAGCTGAAGGCTGCCATTGAAGCATCCTGGTTTGCCATAACACCTCAGCAGTGCCGCAGGCTGATAGTTTCCATGCCACGCCGCACTGAGGCAGTAATTGCTGCAAAAGGGGCCCAAACCAAGTACTGAGTACATATGCATGCTTCCACTTTTCAGAGGTCCGATATTGTTCTATGTACAATCCTTGTTTTATTGATTGTATGTAATAATCTAATTTTCTGAGATTAGGGATTTGGGATTTTCATGAGCTATAAGCCATAATCATCACAATTATGACAAATCACGGCTGGAACAATCTTGCTTTGCATGTAATGAGTCTATCTCGTATATTAGTTTCACCTTTAAGTTGCATGAAATTCTAATTTTTCAAGTTTTACCTGTACTTTGCTTGGGGTGGTGGGAGCTATCAGGTGTCTTTGTAGAGGGTCAGGATACTTTCTCACCAAGTTTCTTTGTTTTTGCACCCACCCCCTTAGTAGGTCTCAGCCACCTCCCTCCCCCAAATCACTTGAAGGTTAGGTTTCCTTAACCCGTAAGGGAGAAACTTTGTTTTTGGTTTCCTTTTTAGAATTAGTTTTTAAAAGGTTATTTCTCTTTGACAAGTTGAACCTGCACCTGATGAAGAGTATTGTCCCGAAAAACCAACCAGTGAACAGAGCAGCATATAGGAGTGGACAATACAGATGCTACTGATGGTCTTCTATCATGGGCTCATCCCCTTCATAAGTCCCTGCTTTGAATAAACAATATTAGCACTTCAGTGTTTCCTGGAAGGCTTTCTCCACATTCTGCCGTCATAGATTATTATATTTTAGTTACCGTTTTTCTGAGAATAAAGAACGGAACCAGCCACTCCAGGGAGGATCATGAATGTAGATCCCACAGAAACTCCACGTAATAAAAATGTGGTTAAGAATTAAAAGATATTTCATTGCATAAAGAATTTTGCACATTTGACTTCATGTGTGAAATGTTTCAGAAATATTTGATGTAACATTGTGATCACATGGATAGTACTTGCACAATCACACAAAAGCTTGAGCATCTTTTGTTGATGGGTATTACAGGGAACTGAAATGCCTTGGCTAATATTTTGCACTTGGCTGCTTACATCATCAGAATAGAATGTCTGACATCTGGAACTCTGCAAAGTGTGGGAACTTACACATCTGAGTGTTTCTGGATGATTTCATGTACTGGTCAGTCCTGTGTTTTAGATGGAACATTGTATATCATGTCTGTCTCTTATATAAATAGAATACTGAATAATATAGCATGTATTATAAATATAACTTTATATTAAACACACTGAACTTCTCTTCTTTTGGTCTGTAAAGTATGTTGTTATATCCGTTCAAAGTGCAAATATGTAATATATATGCCTCGTACACACAGCCAGACTTTGAGAAAAAAAGTCTGGCCGTGTGTAGCCTCCATCAGACTTTTTTTGTTGACGGACCATGAATGGAGAACCTGTTCACTTTTTGTCCGGGGTCATGGCGGACTTTTGCACGGTCAAAATACGACAGTGTGTACAAGGCACTAGATGCAATGAATGCTTTTTTTTGTTTGTTTTTTATCTTTTGAGTAGTATTGTCACCCTGGGACAGGAAATGATTTTGGCCTCCATACTATGCTAGTAAAAAGGCTTGATTTAAATTAACTTGATTTTAAATCATAATTTTTAAAGGGCAACTGTCATCTCTGTCCTGCAGCAGCTCCTCCTCTGACTTGCTGTTGTCTCACCGACAGTCCCATTCACTTTAACCACTTAAGGACCAGCCACCGCAGTTGTACTGCAGCAGGTTGGCTCTCCTGGGTGAATCGCAGTCATTGTACGTCGGCCGCTTTTAAGACCACTAGGGGGGCGTGTGCTTGCCCCCCTGAGCTGATGCGCGTGGTCAGCGGCTGCGATGTCCACCGGCAACCCACAATTGCTCCTGAGAGAGACAGAATGTGGATCTGTCATTGTAAACAGACAGATCCCCGCGCAATGGGCAGGGGCACTTTAGAAATGGCGTATACACCGCTACTACAGCTCTGCAAAGATGCGGCTAACAGGACTTTTTTTTTTACCGTCCTGCCAGCGCACTGCAAAGTGCCTCAGTGTGAAAACAGCCTTAGTAACCGATGTGCATAAACAAAGTGTCTTTGAAAAAACAAAAGAACTTTAAAGCGGAGCTCCACCCTAAAGTGGAACTTCCGCTCATCGGAACCCTCCCCCCCCCCCCTCCGGTGTCACATTTGGCACCTTTCAAGAGGGGGTGGTGCAGATACCTGTCTAAGACAGGTATTTGCACCCACTTCCGGGAACACACTGCAGGGACCTGCGGGTAGGGGACCAGTGAGGACGGCGCAGCGTCTCGCGAATACGCAGTAGGGAATCAGGCAGTGAAGCCGCAACGCTTCACTTCCTGATTCCCTCACCGAAGATGGTGGTGAGGGCAGCAGAGAGACAAGCGATTGCTCGTCTTCTGCTGCCGACGTATTTGTGTTACAGCGGAGCTCCGCTTTACCTTTTGAATATATCAGCTGCGTCCACATAAAAAAAAAAAACTTCAAACACTTTAATTCGGGCCACCAGGCCTTGCATCTTTGTTGCATTTTTGCCTGCTTTACCATTAGGTAGAGGAACTTTGTTAAAATATTCTCAAACTGAATCTCTTTTATGGCCTGCTGCCATTTTGCAAGGAAGAAATAAAGCACTTCAAGCTATGTGCAGAAAGATCACAAGGTTTATAAGCTGCTTGGAAGGTTTCACTTTCATTTTTACTGCTTGCCCTTCCTCCTCACACTTAGAGCCTGGTACAGATGCATTTCTCTTCAAACAATCATACAGTTTTTAGTGTACATAGATTTGCAAAACAATGGGATAAAGAAATATTCCTGAACTTTTTTCCATCTCGTAGTTGCTGTGAAATTGTGTGAATGCATCAATGCAGTGCATGTTATCGTGGCTCGCAGAGCTTGGATTCATATTAATTGAGTTTACCAAAAATGTAAATATTGTAGAATATACAGCCTCATGCTACATAACTAAGCTCCATTTCATGCTGAATAAACTAAATGTATTAATGTATCTTAAATAGAAAACTATCTTTTAGATTTTTACTGCAAAAGCATTTTATTAAAATAAATTTGATAAAAATCAAAACAAATACGACCTGAAGAAAAAAATATATATTTTTCTTCCTTTTTATCCACCCTTCCTAACACACTTTATGATTTCTTTCATTTGTAGTTGAGATCCAGGCAAAAACTTTTATCCCCTGTTGTTGCTGGTGCCTTCCTACCTTGAGCAGATATGTAGTCCATTTCTTTCCTCAGCCTTTAAGAGAAAATGAAGGTGCATTTTTGAAATCGACGTTTTTTTTCCTTGTGATTTCCACTTTGTAAGACCAGCGGCCGCTATGCCCTCCAATGGCCTGGTCACCAGTCATGTAACTTCCCCTCTGTAACTACATCTCCGCTCACTGAAGTAGGCAGGCCCAGGAGTCTCAGACTCCCGACTTGCTCTGCCCACACACATGGCTGCCATGATCTCCATATTCCTAGACATTGTGGGAAATGTAGTGTGGTTTCCCTGAATGGATGTGACATGTAGACAGCAGAAAGTCCTCCTCCCGTGGCCTGGAAATGGCACAATATTTTAAGGGACATGACATTGTGTCATTCCCCTTGCCACTTTCTCAGTGATCTAGAAAGAGAGGGATTTTGATTAATTTTTTTTTTAAGATGGCATTGTCCACAGGACAGCACTGTGCTTCTAACAAAATCAACAAGTGTGTGTGTGTGTCTGTATATAAAACTCAACGTGTGTGTGTATGTATGTATGTTCCAGCATCACGTCCAAACGGCTAAAGATATTAACATGAAACTTGGCACACATGTTACTTATATGTCAGCAACAAACATAGGATAGGTGGTTTAACCCTTACCCACCCCCATTTGCCATGGTCGGGGTTTTCCTTTAAAGTCCCATTCAACTCTATGGGAAATACATGTTACTTCATAACTTCCAAACGGCCGTACATATTTCGATAACACTTGGTCACATGTTACTTATATGTCCACTTAAACTATAGGATAGTTAATTTATCCCTTAACTACCCCCATTTGTGAGGGTCGGGGTTTTTGTTTAAAGTCCCATGCAAATCAATGGGAAATGTATGTTCCCACATAACTTCTGTACGCCTGGAGATATTTCAATAATACCTGCTACACATATTACTTATATGCCAAATAAAAATATATGGCAGTTAAATTAACCCTTGCCTACACCCTTATATAAAAGATGGGTATATTTATATTACTATGATTTTCCTCCCCAAAAGGTTAAGATAGGAAGACCGGGCAACGCCAGGTATTCAGCTAGTGTGTGTGTGTGTGTGTGTAATATATATATATATAATTATAATTTTTGGCCGAAACAACTAATCGATTAATCGACTATGAAAATAATCGATTACAATTTTCATAATTGATTAATCGGCCAGTAACATAATGGGGTTAAAAAAACTAAAATTAGCCCTTTATAGTACAAAAAAGCAAATCGCTACTGTAAATATTACTTTCACTGTCCCACAGTAAAAAAAAATGAACCCCTTAGGCTCCATGCACACTGGGCTTAAAAAAACGTCTGTTCTTTTTGGCGCAAAAAACTTCCATATAGAGCATTTTTTGTACAAAGTTTAGACGAGTTTAGGAGAGTTTTACGTTTTTTCTGCCAGTGAGCTATTATCCGATTAATCGAAACAATAATCGGCCAACTAATCGATTATGAAAATAATCGTTAGTTGCAGCCCTAATATATATATATATATATATATATATATATATATATATATATATATATATATATATATATATATATATATATATATAATTTGTATCCTTTGGGTTCGATACACTTAAAGGGGAATATTTTTTTTTAATTTTTTTCCTTAAATGGCTTCCTTTTACTTTTAGTGCATAGGTAAGTCCTCCTTCACTTACCTCATCCTTCGATTTTTGCTTTTAAATGTCCTTATTTCTTCTGAGAAATCCTCACTTCCTGTTCTTCTGTAACTACACACAGTAATGCAAGGCTTTCTTCCTGGTGTGGAGAAAGCCTCTTGAGGGGGCGAGCAGGAGGGTCAGGACGCCCACTAACACACAGCTCCTTTCTCTATCTGCAAAGTAGAGAGTGTCCTGACCCTCCTGCTAGCCCCCTCCCCCCTCAAGAGGCTTTCTCCACACCACACCTATTTATCCTGACCAATGTCACAGTGTTAGAAAAAGAGGAGTTACATTTTGCTTTCAAGAAAAAAAAAAAAAAAAAGAACCTAAAGAAAAAGAGTTGTAAATGTTTGCACACTATTTTCGCTGAACTTAGAAGTGATCGGGCAACTTCACAGCTGTCCTGATCACCTCTACAATAAAGCCCAGAGATACATTTCAACACCAGCTTCTGGCTGCTAAACAGCTGTGTTGTAACCCTTTCAATTTCATGATGTTTTGTAGCAAAAGGTGAATAGGAACACTGGTTTTGGTGTCAACTGTCAAAATTTTGCCTTATTTTGGGAAAATTCCTGTCTTATCTGGAGCAGGAAATTAAAACTAAACTCCGGCCACAAAAACCATATACCTCAATAGCCATAAAGACAAGATGACCTGGTTGTTGGCATTCAGAAGAACAATTTGGTCAGAAACGCAGGGTAAGAGCATACTCCCAATTTGAAAAGTGAAGGACAATTCTACTGAAGCTGTTCATCTGCTTACGCTGCTTTTTCCTCCTGGAAGCAAATTTCCTGTAAGCACATGTAGAACAGTTCGTAGTTCATATGCCATGGTGTCTGGACACTTTTTGGCTAAGTTTTGTTTTAGAGTGGAAGAAAAGCCTGACTATTCCTAAAAATGTGTCCAGTCCCAACTACCTAACATGCAAGTGTGTACTTGCCTATTTTTTATCTTTATTTTAAGATGACCTGTAGGCAAAAATAAAAAAGTAATGTTTACTATCACTTTAGGGTCCTTTAACCACTGAAGCCCCGGACCTTTAGGCAGCTAAATACCCAGGCCAGGTTTTGCGATTCGGCACTGTGTCGCTTTAACAGACAATTGCGCGGTCGTGCAACATGGCTCCCAAACAAAATTGGCGTCCTTTTTTCCCCACAAATAGAACTTTCTTTTGGTGGTATTTGATCACCTCTGTGGTTTTTATTTTTTGCGCTATAAACAAAAATAGAGCGACAATTTTGAAAAAAATGCAATATTTTTTACTTTTTGCTGTAATAAATATACCCCAAAAACATATATAATTTTTTTTTCCCTCAGTTTAGGCCGATACATATTCTACCTATTTTTGGTAAAAAAAATCGCAATAAGCGTTTATCGATTGGTTTGCGCAAAATGTATAGCGTTTACAAAATAGGGGATATTTTTATTGCATTTTTATAATATTTTTTTTTTTTTTTTTTTTTTTTTTACTACTAATGGCAGCGATCATCTATTTATTTTTGTATTTTTTTTTTTTCGTGACTGCGACATTATGGCGGACACTTCGGACAATTTTGACACATTTTTGGGACCATTGTCATTTTCACAGCAAAAAATGCATTTAAATTGCATTGTTTATTGTGAAAATGACAGTTGCAGTTTGGGAGTTAACCACAGGGGGCGCTGAACGTGTTAGGCTTCACCTAGTGTGTGTTTACAACAGTAGGGGGGTGTGGCTGTGGGTCTGATGTCATCGATTGTGTCTCCCCTATAAAGGGGATGACACGATCGATGCGCCGCCACAGTGAAGCACGGGGAAGCCATGTTTACATACGGCTCTCCCCGTTCTTCAGCTCCGGGGAGCGATCGCGACGGAGCGGCTATAAACAAATAGCCGCGCCGTCATCCTGGATCGCTCCCCGAGGTAAGCTGACTGCCGCACGCAGCGGGGGGGGGGGTCACGATCGGACCCCCCACCCGCTAGAAGGCAAGGACGTATATATACACCCATCTGCCTGTCCGTGCCATTTTGCGGACGTAAATAGTCGTGCGGCGGGCGTTAAGTGGTTAACACATGCGGACCGTTTAGTCTGTTTTTTCAGGCGGACCTGAACGGACGTTCCATGCATCTCTAGGGAGCGGTAGATGTCAACGGTGACATCAGCTCCGCTAAATCCAGACGAATGGAAAACCTGTTATTCTTCCGTTGATCGGATGAAGACGGATCTGTTTTTAATCCGACTCCTCCTCCATAGAGGAGAGCGGGACTATGACTGGTCCGTCTCCGCACAGTGAGCAGAGATGGACTTTTTATCCGCTGGCTCAGCGGGGATCAATTGAGCGATCTGCTGAGCAAGTGGAGTCCGTGAAAATGGACATTACTGTGAAAGAGCCCTTAAAACTACAGTAAATTTGCCAAAGTCAGAAGTGCAGGGTTTACGTTCTAAATCTAGAATACTGGCTGTGTGAAAGAGCTGTCCAGTATGGTCGTTTGTTCTGGGAAATGTCAGTAGTACTTGAACAGCACATTTGTTTAGATACATAATGTCTGCTCCCCAGAACGATTTGCATGTACGCTAAACTTGGTGAGTGTAGATGGAAACTACCTGATGGACTTCAGCACTAGAAAAATGTCAACTGGATTTCTGTATCTGATGTGGAGATATTATCCTTACAAGTTTTAGCTCAAGTTATGTATAGTATTTGTTTTAAATGGGGAAGTAAGTGGCCCCACTAATCAGAAAGAACAGATGGGTACATGCATGTAGTCGTGTGTTTCCTCTGAGACGGTGCAATCAGGCTCCCATCTTTGAAATATCTTTCTGTGGTTTCTGCCGCCACTCACAAACAAAAAACATGTTTTTTTGTTCCCCAGTGTGAGTTTTGCAAGTGGAATGTTGCTGATTTAGTTTACATTGTTTTAACCAAATACTGTACATTTCAAAATGTTTGACTTTGGGGTGCATTTACTAAAACTGGAGCGTGCGAAATCTGGTGCAGCTCTGCATAAACAGCTTCCAAATTTTTTTTTTTTGTCAAGGCTTAATTGAACAAGCTGAAGTTATGAATACCTTTAACCACATTCCACCCGGCCACTGCATATATATGGCCGGGCCCAATCTGCTCGTGTCAGCTGGACATGGCGCATCTCCGATTGGCAAGAGGGTTCTGTGATTGGCCCTCCTGATCACATGACGGCCATGTCCAATCACAGCCATCAGGTGATGTAAATAAAGAGCCGGTTGCTAGGCAATCGGCTCTCCTCGCACAAAAGTTGTCAGTGAGGAGAGGAGAGCGGATCGTTGCAGCTGCAGCCTAGTGTCCCCACACAATATAAACACACAAAGTCCCCACACAGTAAAAACACCTGTCCCCCCTCATATGTCCCAATGATCATCTGCACACATGTCTGTGATCACCTGTGCACGTCTGTACATGATCATCTGCGTACATATGTCCGTGATCACACAAACCAATTATTTTAACAAGATTTTTTTTTTTTTTTTTTTTTACCAAAGACATGTAGCAGAATACATTTTGGCTTCCAAATGTCTGCTCTTTTTTTGCTTGTATCCCAAAAAATAAATGGAGTTGTGAATAAATACCACCAAATGAAAGCTCTATTTGTGTGAACAAAATAATAAAAATGTAATTTGGGTACAGTGTAGCATGACAGCGGAATTGTCATTGAAAGTGCGAGAGAAAATTGGCCTGGGAAGGAAGAGGGTGAAAGTGCCCAGTAATTGAAATGGTTACACTGGAACTTTAGTCACAAAATGAAGTCATGCTACATCACTTCAGGTTGGCCCCTTTTGCGAGTATAGTTATGGAAACCATTACAAATAAGGGCCTATACTGTTTAAAATCCAGTAATACACTGTCTCGCCCTGCTCTGCACATGCTCAGTTGCTCTCTATTTTTAAGCACAGCCGAGTTTGTAAAGGCTGATCTGCTGACGGCTTGAATTGGAATTAAACCCTCTTATTCTTTACAGCCAAGAAAGTTGCTTCTGTTTGATCTGCAACTGCCATGGTGCTGTACAAGTTATCAGTGATGACGGCAGCCATTTGATGGTGTGACGGTTTGGTTGAGGACATAAGATGTGATGGTTCGCAATCCTGAGATTCCAGGAATGTTAATGTTTTGGTTTTTTTTAACCGTTAAATTAATGTGTTTACTTCCACTTTATAATTTACTTCTGTTCTGGTGCTCTGGGCTTCAGCAAAATGGCAGCATCCAGCAAGAAGATACAGAAACCATGATGGAGGCGATTTACAGCACACGTAGTAAGAAAGTGATCAGCGCATATATAATTAAACAAATACTAAAATAAGGGCTATGAATAGCCTGAACGTGACAATGTGCAATAATAAAGTCCCATATATAGAGAGCATGGATCCTCGTAATGAGGTAGACCATCTTCCGTGGTCTTCTATATAATGTGCTCACAGATCCCCTACCTTCTTGCAGGTGAATAACAGCTTATCTAGGCGAGCTATATCGTTCTGGTTACGTCCTGGAGTGATTCCACTTTGTTGCTCTCCAGCTGTTGTCTGTCACTGTGGGTGGTCTCTCAAGATCGCCCCCTCGATATTGTCCAAAGTATAATAGGAGAGATATTCCATAGTGAAGTACGTAATGGGGATTTATTAAGGTAAACAAAAGTAACTTGCAGGTAAAATGACAAGCAAACGATTAAAACATAGGTGTTCCCTGGTGATTCCGGTCCTTTCTAGTTACGCCACGTCACGTGGCTTCATCAGAGGTGCCGGATTGGCCAGGAATCCTTTCATTTATATCTAAAAAACGGAAATACAACGGCCATTGTATTTCCGGTTATATTTCCTGGTCTGAAAGGAGACTCTTGAGATCAGGGTCACTTACGGCCCATATTTCAGCCAGATCATCACAAAGCCGGACGGAATAAAATTTTGTTGGAAGATGTTCAAGTACTGTGAAATTCATGACTTGCAAATGGGTTCTCTTTGAAAGGTGTTCGCCCACAGCGCTTTGTCAGGCACTTACTGTTCAAGATCAGTATTTAGTGTTTTGGAATCTCTGTGCCAATTAAATTAGACCCATGCAATGTACCTGTGAGGACTAGGGATGAGCTCCGGTGTGTTCACACACTCCACGTGCAGAACCTGCCAGGAAGTCAGCACGGCGCTGCGCTAATCACAGGCAGGGAGACCTTGTCCCGATGCTCAGCTGCAGAGATCGGGAAATGTCTCTGCCTGTGATTAGCGCAGCGCCGTGCAGACTTCCTGGTGGACTCTGCACGTGGAGTGTGTGAACACGCCGGAGCTCATCCCTAGTGAGGACTAGCGCCTGGAATTCTTGTGTCTAGGGCTGCAACTAACGATTATTTTCATAATCGATTAGTTGGCCGATTATTGTTTCGATTAATCGGATAATGGCCTTAAAAAAAAATATATATATATGTTTTTGGGCCAATTTGTTGTTGGGCAGATTACAAAACACAAATTGCAGCAAAAACACCTTACATGCTTTTCTGCAGCTTCTCCATTGAAGTATATTAAACCAAAAAAAACAAAATGGCACCGTTTTGCATTAAAAAGTCCTTGCCCTTTCCAAATACGCAGCAGCTGAAAAAAAATCATGGATGTGAACGTGTCCCATAGAAAAACATGTAAATGAACTGTAGTGTGTTTCTGCAAAAAGCACCAAAAAACAGAGGTGTGACCCAGGCCTGAGATGTTTAGTAACATAATGGGGTTAAAAAAACAATAAGTACAAAGAGCAAATAATCGCTACTGTAAGGGGTTCATTTTTTTTTACTGTGGGACCATGAAAGTAATATTTACAGTAGCGATTTTGCTTTTTTTGTACTATAAAGGGCTAATTTTATTTTTTTTAACCCCATTATGTTACTGGCCGATTAATCGATTATGAAAATTGTAATCGATTAATTTCATAATCTATTCGTTGTCGATTTTAAGATTAGTTGTTTCGGCCTTACTTGTGTCCATTAGGCAGCCCCATACAATGTACCCGTGAGGGAGGAACTATGGAGGCTGTTGTTTCTGCATTGGAATTTAAAGGCGCTAGAATTCTTATTATGGCACCACTACCTAGTGAATAAATAAGAAACAAACATATAGCCAGTAAAGTCTGATGGCTCTGCACTCCAATCCTTCATGGTTTTTCCAGGTTGGAAACTTACCAGGTTGCTGATGATCAAGAAGACATCTCAAGGGCCTGCCTGTTCTTTACAAAACAAGTCGGCAATGGGCCCCCATCAGCCTTTTCACTTACTGGTTATCATTTAAACATAAAAGTGTGTTTTCGCTTAAATTCATAAAGACAGATTGTCTAAAGATGGAGAAATGCATAGAGCGTCTGCTCTAAATGACCATGGCAATTGTGTAGAAGATCTGTCTCTGCTATAACCTCCTGATTACTCACAAGGATCTAATAGGAAAAGTTGCAACTCCCTCTTTTTGCATGTGCAAAGGTCTTTTAAAAAAAAAAATGTCACCAAATTATGACCAAGAATGGGGATTTTGAGAGGCTCTCTAAATTAGTCTTTCCAGGAAGGGAAATGTATTTATTTTTTGGCAGTATTGGAAAATCATAGCTGGTTGCAGAATAGAGGTGTAATTCTTATGGGGTAATGTTATATAAAATGGTCTTTGTAGCAATTATATAAATTCATTTTTAACAAAAGCAGAGTTTCCATTACAGCGTTCTGTCTAGCCTTAGTCTTTTTGTGGATGGCAGGACACAATTAAAACGGATGCATAATCCTCGTAGACAACATAAAATTACTTGTAATATGACGTACATGATCCCTTATTTTTTTTGTATTGAGTTACATTAGCGACCTTTTTTCCTTCCTGAATGATATTTTCTTTATTTTCTCCCTGGAGAAAACGTCTTTCCTGTTCTCCTCCATTCCCAGTCTTTCCGTTCATAAGGAATGTTTCATGTTTGTTTCTCTAATTATCTGGCCACATTAATTTTCACAGACCAGCCACCATTTATCAGGCCTTGTGAAAATGATGGGTATAGCAGAGCCTACACCCATTGGTGTCTTATGCCACAATTTATATGTGATAGCCTATGTTTGACTTTGAAGTAATAAGTATCCACCACCTGTTAAAAAAAAAACTCAACTGGTGAACGGAAACAAGTTGTATACAGTACAGCAAAGATGGATACAAAATCGGAGCTTAAAATGAAAGTTTAAAGGTAATTGTTTTTGTAAAAAAAAAAAAAAAATCATACTTGCCTGGCCCCTCCCTCCTTTCATTAGTTTAGACCGATATTCTTCTACATATTTTTGTTAAAAAATCGCAATGGGAATATATTGATTGGTTTGCGCAAAACTTATGTCTACAAACTATGGGATAGATTAAGGGACTTTCATTTTTGTTTTTACTGGTAATGGTGGCGATCTGCGATTTTTGTGGGTTTGCGGTGGACAAATCTGACCCCACATGACACTTTTTGTGGACCAGTGACATCATTACATTGATCAGTGCTATAAAAATGCACTGATCAATGTAAAATGACACTGGTAAGGAAGGGGTTAACCGTAAGGGGTGATAAAGGGGTTAAATGTGTTCCCTCAGCGTGTTCTAACTGTAGGGGAGATGGGCTGGCAGGGACATGACAGAGATCAAGTGTAAGGATAAAGAAGAACTCCGCGCTATGAGTGACAATATAGAAGCTGCTCCCCTCAAGGTGCTAATAGCAAACTTTGTGAAATGGTGATGGTGTAACAGACCAGAAAACTTCAAATTTTATGGACATTTTGTAATATTAGCTGTTTATTGATGAGTTTATGAATATGAATTATTGAGCACTATGCACTTTATTAGCGTCTATATTATTAGTGCCCCCTTATAAATATACCCCCCCCCCACATGACGGAGATCATTGTTCCTGATCACTGGGAACAGTCGATTTCTGTTGCGTCTCTTGTCAGAATGGGGATCCGCCTTGTTAACAAAGACAGATCCCCCCCATTCTGCCTCTGTATGCCACGATTGGGGGTCGCGGGCAGATATCAAGTCCGCCCGACCTGCGGGCATGCTTTCGCAGTGAACACGAGTGTGCACCACCTGAGCCGCAGTACAGCTACAGCGATTTGCACAGGAAAGCCAGCCTGCCGCTGTATAAGAAATGAAGGCAGCTGGTCGGCAAGCGGTTAAACCTCTCCACAACTTTATCCCTGACCTGTCTGCTGTGTTCCTTGGCCTTCATGATGCTGTTTGTTCACTAAGGTTCTCTAACAAACCTCTGAGGGTTTCACAGAACAGCTTTATTTATACTGATATTGAATTACACAGTTTTTTCCACTAGATTTTAGTTAGGGGTATCGGAGTAAAGGGGGCTGACTACCACACTTAAACACATTTATCTAATTTGAACCCGACATTACAGAAAGATTACCCAGGCAGTGCATGGCATATCCCTGTATGCTGTTATCTCTGCATACCTGCACAAGATGAAGTTGCAGCAAAGTAGTACCCAAGTTGCCAGCAAATCTCCAGGAAGACTTCTGGCAATGGCGTGTGACTTTCAGGCTGCATATCGGCCTAAACTGAGGAAAAAAAATAGTGTTTTAAAAAAAATTGGGGACATTTCTTATAGCAAAAGGTAAAATATATATATTTTTTTTCAAAATTGTCGCTCTTTATCTGTTTATAGCGCAAAAATGAAAACCGCAGAGGTGATCAAATACCACCAAAAGAAAGCTCTAATTTGTGGGAAATTAAGGACGTCAATTTTGTTTGGGTACAATGTCTCACGACTACACAGTTGTCCGTTAAAGCGACACAGTGCCGTATCGCAAAAAATGGCCCGGTCATTGGACGGCCAAATTTTTTGGGGCTAATAATTAATACAAATGGCATTCATTTGTCTTTTCTATCTGCCTGGAGTGCAGTTTTAAGTAAGGTTTGCTGAAGACCTTTTGAAAATGCCCATGAAGAGATTGGCAGAATTGTACCTGGAGATGACGTGGCAGGATATCCAGCAACTCTTCTCACATCCTTGTATTTATATGACCCATGTTGTGCCTGCACAATGTTTGAGGTCAGGGATTTGCACATGTTTTCATATAGTCCTGTCAATGTATTCTGTAAGCTTTTCCGTGGCTTCCTCCAGCCCTGCACAAGGCAGTGACTTTGTCTGCTCTCTCCCGTGTTCAGGCTCCATATCTCCAGTCTCATTTCTGATTTGTATTGCACAGTAACTAGGTCAAAGAATCACAAAACGGCCTCATTTCCAGATCAATTGTTCATATTTCAGGATTAGAAAGACATTCTTAGCACGATTTGTATTGGCTTCTGTACATGGCTTCCTGCCAACAACTAGTCCGTGTACAGATTTGTTCTGGGGACACAGTGACTTTTCTTTCAGTGGAAGGGAGCTGCTGTACGTGGGTTTTTCCTTCTTTTCTTTCTTTGGCAGCAAAAGTAATTGGACCACCAGAAAGAGAAAAATAAACGAAAGATTTAAAGGCTTTATTTTTACTACATTTTATTTTTAAACAAATTGCATACTTGTTATACCGGAAACTGTTTGTGATCGGGAATTGCTTATCCACATTGGAGATGCTTCTTTGGAATGCCAGCCAAACGATTTTGCTTCCGGGTATTGTGGAGAATGGTTGGAGCCCCTGCCAAGCTTTTATTGCTTTAGGTTCTCAGCTGTGTAAGTTCATCTTATTTATTGTCCTAAAGGCACCTGTCCAATTGTCAGCAGTCAAATCTTAGATTTCTCTTCTCTTTGAAATATTTTCTCTTTTATGCCGCGTACACACGACCAGTGATTTACGACGGGACTATAAAGGGGAAGTTCCTTTCAAATGGTGCCACCCTTTGGGCTGCATACTTGATTCTAAGCATGCGCGTTTCCCCCCCTCGGAAAGGGACACGAGTGATTTTCGCGACAAGATAAAAAAAATGCAACTACCATCATTTTATTCTACAGGACCTCTGTGTTCAGAAAGTGTATAATGTTTTGGAGGTTTCAAGTAACTTGATGGCTTAAAAAAAATAAATGCAGGTTTTTTAATGTGAGAGGCCACCAAACTTTAGGGTAGGGTAAAGTGCGCCCTGGAACACAGACTGCTTGCATTTTAGGCATTCCTATCTGGGCGCTATACTGCCCTAAGCATTCGTACCACTCGGCCCCATCCAGCGGCAGCAGCTGTCAGCCTCTTCTAAAATTTTACAGGCTGCCAGGACTATGGCTGGACAATGTGCCTGTGCCACCCATGGGTTTTTCCTCACTTTTCCGGAAGAATGAAGAATTCTTTCAGTGTGCTGTAAGAGCACCAACATGTAAAGGGAAGGAGATCGCGCTAAATTTATAGTGACAAATGGTGAAAAAAGTTCAAATCAATGTAGATAGTCCCGCCACACAGGCAAATTCATAAAACAATCTCCCAGGTGCACCAACGAATCCACAAGAAGAGTGCTTTGAAAGGAAAGATCCTCCACCAAGATTACAAAGGGCCTCTTACCGGATGGAATTGATCTCCAGATTATAAGAGATCTCACACAGCATGATAAGAGGTACTGGAATGATATCACATAGGCAGCCACAGCATTGGAATCCTTATCAGAGTATGTCCTCATTAAGCCAGGAGCAGCAATGCTGTGTTTAGGGAATGCAAGTTTTAGTCCAACATGTGCTCTGATAGCTGGTTAAATTTGTCTATCTCTAAGATGGAGTCTGAGTTCCCAGGATGCACCTGCTTCTCTTCCTGACTGACTTGAGTCAGGAAGAGAAGCAGGTGCATCCTGGGAACTCAGACTCCATCTTAGAGATAGACAAATTTAACCAGCTATCAGAGCACATGTTGGACTAAAACTTGCACTCCCTAAACACAGCATTGCTGCTCCTGGCTTAATGAGGACATACTCTAATAAGGATTCCAATGCTGTGGCTGCCTATGTGATATCATTCCAGTACCTCTTATCATGCTGTGTGAGATGTCTTATAATCTGGAGATCAATTCCATCCGGTAAGAGGCCCTTTGTAATCTTGGTGGAGGATCTTTCCTTTCAAAGCACTCTTCTTGTGGATTCGTTGGTGCACCTGGGAGATTGTTTGTTTTATGAATTTGCCTGTGTGGCGGGACTATCTACATTGATTTGAACTTTTTTCACCATTTATTGTCACTATAAATTTAGCGCGATCTCCTTCCCTTTACAATTTGTTTTTGTGTAGTATAACACTTTTGATCGCAGCTTCACATATTTTTATAAAATAAGCGCAATATTTTTCTTTGTACTATAAGAGCACCAACATACCTGTCCACAGCTCTATACCTGATAATAACTTGCATGATCATATAGCGGTTGTTCCTACCAGGGCTGTGGAGTCGGAGTCGGTGGAAATTTTGGGTACCTGGAGTCGGCAAACAATGCACCGACTCCGACTCCTACTAAATTTAGATTGGAATACAAAAAAAAAAAGGCAAGTTTTAAATGTCCCAATTCACAAAAAGTTATAATTAATGACTTCTCTACTGTAAGAATAAAGACCAATGCATGCAGTGCCTCACGTAACCGCAAAACGAACACGTTAAGTGACCGTGAAGAAGCATGCTTTTCATGTGCTTCACTATATGGCACGCAACGCACAATTAGGAGCTGCAATACTTATACTTTCCATAGTGTTGTGTTCTGCTTTTACAGGGAACGCAGCGTTCATGTGTAACCTAGCCTCTCACTGATAAGGGATTAAATAAATATGTTTTTTGCAGGACTAGAGAGTGAGACACTTGTATAAGTGAAGGGAATGGAGGGCCAATAGTTCAAGACTGAAGCTGTAAACCATTGGAAAAACTGCTGTCATTTAGCTAAGGCTATAAAAACTTGTAAACTCCGATTGTTAGCTTAAACTTTAAACATGACTATGGGATTCTCCTAGGAATTTTTTTTTTAGAATAAAAAAACTTTGTTTTAATTGTGTTTGTCTTTTGCTTAAACTGTGCAATACAGTAGACTGTTGGCTTCCCAGCCAGTAGTCCTGTGGTAGGTTGCGTTTCTTTCCCTCATGGAATGTATAAAATACATTTGCATATTAATACCGGGGAGTCGGAGTCGGAAGTACATAAAACTGAGGAGTCGGAACATTTATCTACCGACTCCACAGCCCTGGTTCCTACTAATGATTGCTTAGTGGAAGTGTTGTGTGCATACTGGCTGCTTTGCTTTGATCTAGTTCAGGCATGTCAAGTCCGGCCTGCGGGCCAATCGCAGCCCACGATCCGGTTTTGAACGGCCCGCCTGGTTTTCTGGACATATATATCTTTTGTGGCCCCCAACGATCTCCCAGCACTGGGGTCACAAAAGATATATATCAGGCATCACTAAATTAGTGTTCTCTCCCCTCTGCCGGCTCTCGCCTGCCCGCCGCTAACATCATTGATTACTTGGGAGGCGGCAAGTCTCTTCTTTACATAATCGCATCACTCCCCCCTTGCGCTGCGCCTGCTGATTGGCTCCCGCTGTGTACTGGGAGTAATGCACTTCCGAACCTAGGATGTAAACACTCACTGCTACTGTATGTATGAAAGAGCAGTGTTGTCACCCTAGGACAGGAAGTAATGTTAGGACTACCGAATGATTGCCAACCCCTCTCCTCATCGCCATAACCTATGATGTGAGCTGGGCAGGGCTGATATTACAGTTTAGGATTTGTGTGCAGCAGGATGTTAGGAGATCACTGGACTTCTGGTATGGTCAAGCTTTATTTTTTATTACTACCAGCGTTATTAATACAAAAAAAGGGTCACTGCCCCCCACTTATAACTGGTCTTCACAACAAGGAGCACTGGAAGGGCAAACGCATGTCAAATAAAACCAAAGATCTTCCTAGCTCAACTTGCCAACCAGCCTGTGACCAACCAAAGTAACCTAACAGTATGTGTTAAAAACAGGGGTTTAGTTGCACACATTTGCAAATACATGTGTAAGCTGTAGGCCCCGCCAATGCACCCTGTATCCTGCAGACCCTAACTCTAAATTTGGAGAGTCTCCACAGTGGGAGCATAGGTATTCTGATGGATAGATGAAGGGCCGATGACTGGAGGGACCCCAACCCTCCTTAAAGGCGCAGGAACACACTAGCTTGAGCTTGGAAATTCTTATTGCTATTAGACAAAACAGGAAAATGTGCATGCGTTGCAGAGTACCTCAGACTACTGCATCATTTTTATTTTGCAAAAAGTGAATTTACGTTGCAACCAGACAATGGCTGGGATGGAAAATGTGTCCTTTACCCTTTTTAATACCTTTTATTATAAGAAGCACAGTGTCTAAAGGTGATGTAAACATCATAGCTGATAAGCATGGAAAAATCCCAGTATTCATCTTCTGCTGTATAAATAGCTTTACACTTGTTGCAACATTATGTTTTTCCTTATCTCTTCCTGGATCGAAGGTGCTTTATAGTTGTGCTTTTATTTACGTCACATATTAAAATATACCGTATTTGGCGGCGTATAAGACGACCCCCTCACTGTGCCAGTATGCCTGCCTCACTGTGCCAGTATGCCTGCCTCACTGTGCCAGTATGCCTGCCTCACTGTGCCAGTATGCCTGCCTCGACGATCTTTCTACCTTCTCCTGTTTGCAGAGTTTCTCAGGCTGCGGGCGTCCATTATTCAAAAGCCGCGCCTCCTCCTCAGGCTGTTCCGTGATGGGGGGAACACAAATTTTCCCAGCAGAGTCTCTGTTCAGTGTTCCGCCTATCACGGATGTCCTCTCGTCCAAGGCCGAGGATGAGAAGGCATCCGTGATAGGCGGAACACTGAACAGAGGCTCTGCTTGGAAAATTAGTGTTCCGCCTATCACGGAACAGTCTTGGGAGGAGGCGCGGCTTTTGAATAATGGATGGCCGCCGTCTGACAGACAGGTACCCGGCGTATAAGACGACCCCCGACTTTTGGGGCATGATTTTAAATGCAAAAAGTCGTCTTATATGCCGGAAAATACGGTAATATGTGCTGATGTTAAAGATGCGCACTGCAGCTCAGCTGAGCTGCAGTGCGCATGAGCTGACCAGGAGCATGCTCGGAGGAGGGCACTTGCTGGCAGAGGGGTAAAAACAGGCAGTTGCGACACTTTTGTATAGCCCTTCTTAAGCTGCAGAGGCAGCTGATAATCGTTTTTTTTCATGGCCGATACAGATTTTTCGGCCGATATTCTGTACATCAGTCACCCGCCACCACATGCAGCATGTCACTTGCCACTGTCAACTGCCACCCAGATGCAGCGTGTCACTACTTGCACTACTTTTGGCAGCCTCACCCCAGTGGCATCAAAGTAGGTTAATTTCCAAATGCGGGTGGTGAGAGATGACTTGACTATCTCTCTGCTTGCCTGCAGCTCTGTCAAGACAAGAGCAGCCTTTGCTGCCCTGCTCTAGGGGCAGAACAGTGGTGATGTGAGGTGGGCAGTGAGAGATGATGTCATCTCTCTGCTGCCTGCCACACCACTGACAGAGATTGGCAAAGACTGCAGCGAGCACCACATAGGGACAGAAGGAGGAGGTCTGACCAATATCGGTACGTTTCTGATGGTTACCGATTTATTTGAAAAATGTGAATATCTGTGGACCCCCTAGTTAAAACAGGCAGTGAGGGGGCAACATATCGCCTCCTCATCTCCTGTCAAACACCTTTTGAAAATCGATCCACTGCAAATCATTTTTCATAGGAGCAGCAAGAGTTACTGCACGTCTAAACTAAACATACCACTTACCTGGCTGTGCTATCTGCCTTGAAGTGTGTAAATATCATGAACAGATGGAGAAAATGATAAATCCTTTGCTGGTGAAATGGCTCCTATATATGTATTTATGTATTTTTTTTAGCTGTGTATTTAGCCGCTTGGTGTACAGCTTTAAGGCTGGATCACACCACAAAAAGCACTCCAGATGTGTTTCTACATGTGCGTCTTTGATGCGTTTTTCCTCTCATTTTATCCTTTCTTTTTTTCTCTCAAAAGTTTCCTTGTTTATTATATCGTATGAACGTACCAGTGCATTTTTGATTCATTTAACTGCCTTCTGGTGTGTTCTTACAGGGCTAATGATGTAAAGTGTCAGGATCTGCATCCCTTTAGGACAGGGCTCGACAAATCCCGGTCGCCATGGCGACTAGAAATAGGGTCCTGGCGACTTGGCTTGGAAGGAAGGGGCAAACATTTTTTTTTTTGTGAGCTGGCGCCATCTGGTGGTGAGCCGTTGGTGTGACGGTATTGGTATGATATCCCCGTCAACGTTCCCTTCTTCCCATAACGAAAATCACCCCAATATTCCACGAGGAGGGATATCCCTGGAATCGCCCAGAAAGCCACACATGCCAAGCTTACTGCTAGAACAAGACACTTTAATGACACAAAAACTCAGCTTATATGTGGTTACAGCCTGTTAGGAACGCCCCCCTCACACAGTGGGGTTTCCCATACAGATTATAGGAGACAAGTCGGAGCCGACCATGCAGACACATTTCTTTAGATAAAGACATCAGTGGAGTTAATACACTGAAGCAATCAGAATAATTAACATACTACTTCTCTAATCATTTAGCCTGATGATACAATACACATCTTTTAAGGGTAAACACAGATCTTCTTCACACAACACAATAGATCAATTAACGTTTAGAATAGTGAGGGGACATTAGCACGTCAATAACCTGTCAGAGGAATGAATCACACATGAAATTCCTTTCTACCTCTACCCATGGCTAGCAGGGAGCAGTAAACTGAGACATATAGGCAAATGTATCACAGTTGGTATTACAAGTTATTACCACCAGATGTGTAAGCTGGCGCCATCTGGTGGTGGCCGTTGGTATTACAAGTTAAGCATTACAAGTTAAACAGCAATTCTAATGTAATTTTTCACTATTTTCACTGCCATCTTCTTCCCTCTAATTAGAACCCCCAAACATTATATGTATTTTTTATCCTAACACCCTAGAGAATAAAATGGCGATCGTTGCAATACTTTCTGTCACGCTGTATTTGCGCAGCGGTCTTACAAGCGCACTTTTTTGGGAAAAAAATTATTTTTTTAATTAAAAAATAAGACAACAGTAAAGTTATCCCCATTTTCTTTAATATTATGAAAGATAATGTTACGCCGAGTAAATTGATACCCAACATGTCACGCTTCAAAATTGCGTCCGCTCGTGGAATGGCGACAAACTTTTACCCTTTAAAATCTCCATAGGCGTTGTTTAAAAAATTCTACAGGCTGCACGTTTTGAGTTACAGAGGAGGTCTAGGGCCAGAATTATTGCTCACTCTACCAATCGCGGCGATACCTCACATGTGTAGTTTGAACACCGTTTACATATGCGGGCGCTGCTCACGTATGTGTTCGCTTTTGCGCGCAAGCTCGTCGGGACGGGGCGCGTTTTCTGGCTCCTAACTTTTTTAGCTGGCTCCTAGATTCCAAGCAAATTTGTCAAACCCTGCTTTAGGATGGGATTTTCTCTTTGGGAGTATCTCACCAAAAATGAATTTTTTGTTGCAGAGGATGCCCAAAGTCTGACTTGTATCTTAGTGCAGACTTCTGGGAGAATCAGTGAGCCCATCGCACATGCAAGAAATTGCATTTCTAGGGGATGTTCTGTACTATATCTGTGTATAGGACACCTCCAGGTAGCCATATTGCATTTTACAGAAAACCACAGAGCTGCAGATTGAAATAGGAAGGTAATTTTGTAATATTCAATTACAATATGACTTTCTATATGCTATATTTATATATGTTTTTTTCCTTAATTTGCTTTATTTTTCCCATGAAAGTGTAGTTGCCCTTTAAAGTACAGACATTCCTTACTGTAGTAGGCAATACAGGATCATACTGCAATTTGGTGTAAACCTCCACACCCTCTCTACCATACGTCATAGACAACATAATTACATAGCTTGCCCTGAGACGGTTTGTGTGAGGTGAATGTGAAGTGTGTACTGCGACTAAGCCATTGAAATGTATAAACCACATTGTAAACTTTGGATCGGTTATCAACATTCATGTCCCCTCAGATTCACATAGAATATGTAGGCTATGAATGAACGACATTGTAAACTTGCTTTTCCGAGTTTTTTAAATCGGACATACACTAGTATAATACAAAAGTATTGGGACGCCTGCCTTTTCACACAAAAGTCTAAAGCCTGGTACACACGATTGGATTTTTAGCGGACAAAGCGTTTTGTCCAAAGGGCGTTGGCTGTGATTTTGTATTGCATACGAACGGCAAAGAATTGACGGCCAACAAACGCCAAACTACGTGGTTTTTCAGCTCTTTTGCGCCACCCTGGGCAACTTCTGCTAATGTTGTGTTATGGTGAGCATTGCTTCTGAGCATGCGTGTTTGTAATTTGGTGTTTTGTCCGGACTTGTGCACACGATCGGATAATCCGACATCACACATTTGTTGGTGGACAATTTTAAAGCATGCTATCCCACATTTGTTTGCGGAAGATCCAGCGACAATTGTCTGATGGAGGGTACATATGGTCGGATTTTCTGTCATCACACAATTCCCGTTGGATAATCTGATCGTGTGTACAAGGCTTTTTTTTTTTTATTCACATAGCTGTGAACCCGGCCTGAAAGACGGTCTGATTCATGTTATATGAATGGGATGCGTTTTGAAGCAGCCAGCGATCGTTGGAGGCCTGCACCCAGTGTTGGAGGAATGAGGGGGGCAGGGGCGGACTGACCATTCGGACACTCGGGCACTGCCAGAGGGCCCCATCAGGGTTGCCAGCCTCAGTAAAACCAGGGACAGTTTGTAAAAATCAGTGTTTTTTTTTTTTTTTTTTTAATAATCCCAAGATTATAGCTGCCCCCCTTAGTACCTTTTCAGTGTGTGTGTATGTGTGTGTGTGTGTGTGTGTGTGTGTGTGTGTGTGTGTATACTGTGTGTGTGTGTATACTGTGTGTGTGTGTGTATACTGCAGGGCTCGACAAATCCCGGGCGCCAGGTCGCCATGGCGACTAGAAATGGGGCCCTGGCGACTTGGCTTGGAAGGGGGGGCAAAAAAAAAAAAAAAATTTTTTTTTTGTTTTTTTTTTGAGCTGGGGCCATCTGGTGGTGAGCCGTTGGTATTACACGTTATTACCACCAGATGTGAGCTGGCGCCATCTGGTGGTGGCCGTTGGTATTACAAGTTAAGCATTACAAGTTAAACAGCAATTCTAATGTAATTTTTCACTATTTTCACTGCCATCTTCTTCCCTCTAATTAGAACCCCCAAACATTATATATATTTTTTATCCTAACACCCTAGAGAATAAAATGGCAAACGTTGCAATACTTTCTGTCATGCCGTATTTGCGCAGCGGTCTTACAAGCGCACTTTTTTGGTGAAAAAATTACACTTTTTTTAATTAAAAAATAAGACAATAGTAAAGTTATCTCCATTTTTTTTTTAATATTATGAAAGATAATGTTACGCCGAATAAATTCATACCCAACATGTCATGCTTCAAAATTGCGTCCGCTCGTGGAATGCAGACAAACTTTTACCCTTTAAAATCTTCATAGGCGACGTTTAAAAAAAATCTACAGGTTGCATGTTTTGAGTTGCAGAGGAGGTCTAGGGCTAGAATTATTGCTCTCGCTCTACCAATCGCGGCGATACCTCACGTGTGTGGTTTGAACACCGTTTACATATGGGGGCGCTGGTCACGTATGTGTTCGCTTTCTGCGCGCAAGCTCGTCGGGACGGGGCACGTTTTCTGGCTCCTAACTTTTTTACCTGGCTCCTAGATTCCAAGCAAATTTGTCAACCCCTGGTATACTGCGTATGTACACTGTATGTGTGTATACTGCGTATGTACACTGTATGTGTGTATACTGCGTATGTACACTGTATGTGTGTATACTGCGTATGTACACTGTATGTGTGTATACTGCGTATGTACACTGTATGTGTGTATACTGCGTATGTACACTGTATGTGTGTATACTGCGTATGTACACTGTATGTGTGTATACTGTGGGGCCCCATAATCTCCTATTGCCCGGGGGGCCCCATAATCTCCTATTGCCCGGGGGGCCCCATAATCTCCTATTGCCCGGGGGGCCCCATAATCTCCTATTGCCCGGGGGGCCCCATAATCTCCTATTGCCCGGGGGGCCCCATAATCTCCTATTGCCCGGGGGGCCCCATAATCTCCTATTTCCCGGGGGGCCCCATAATCTCCTATTTCCCGGGGGGCCCCATAATCTCCTATTTCCCGGGGGGCCCCATAATCTCCTATTGCCCGGGGGGCCCCATGAGTTGTCAGTCCGCCCCTGGAGGGGGGTATGCTTATAGGGAGCCTCAATACCTTTCAGTATAACCAATTTTTATTTTGTAATGTTGTTTTTATATAAAACTTTGATTCTCTATCAGAATGGCAGCTGATGCAGATGAGAGAATCCCTCTGATCATAGTTTATTATCTGAAGAATCGCATTACCTGTTTGGAAATACAAGTCATTTTTATCTGGCTTAGACTTGAAACTGATCCCTATTTGTAGATGGGACACTTGAAGATGTCTGGATTGTGGATCACATGACAAAGCCAGGTTTATATTCCGGGGACTTGCTTTCCATCAGCACTCTGCTCTCTCTGCCTGTGCTATGTAGGAGGTGTATGTTAGAAGCTGTTGGCAAAGTCGTGCATCCTTTCACTTCCTTTTCTTCCTTTTGAAGCCACGGATTAATGTGTGGAGCTCATGAGCGATGAGTCAGACGCCAGCCTGTCCTATTGGTTGCAGCGTGGTGTTTACCTGTTTTGCATAGCACCTTCCCACCCGTCTGAGTCAGCATGCCTCACGAAAGACATAAGTAAAAGAAAAGCAAGCAATCAGTATATTGTGTGTGCCAGCAGGTTTGCCAAAGGATATTGCTACATTTTTCTCTGGATATTATTTCACCGTACGAAGCCGTTTCCTTTATGGGTAGACTCGAGGTATGGTAACCGTTTTCGTTTCTGAACATTTGCTTTATGAGGATTTTAATGCTACTGCTTTAATTGTTTTAATTTACTCGTAGGATTGAAAAGGCTAGCTGTGTTTCTATAGCTGGGGAAGGGGCTTTTTTATTTGGGCAGTACAAGTACTACTTGTAATGCTCTGTGTGTGTAATCAGTGTTTCTCAACTCCAGTCCTCAAGGCGCCTCAACGGGTCATGTTTTCAGGATTTCCATTATTTTGCACAGGTTATTTGATCAGTTTCACTGCCTTAGTAATTACCACAGCCATTTCATCTGAGGGAAATCCTGAAAACCTGCCTTGTTGGGGCACCTTGAGGACTGTTTGAGTTGAGAAACACTGTTGTATATGAATATATCGTTTTTATACATTTCTAGTGTGTTTGTATTTTACATATTGGTTAATGTGGTGCCAATATATTTCTGTGTTTTTAAAGGAAGAGAAGTATGTAGACTACCATTGTGGACCTGTCCACCTGAAAATGCCAGTCTCCTGGTTTTCATACGGGCACTTTGACATCAGTACGTTAAATCATTGATGCAAAACAAGTATAGTGATACGAGGATCTTCTTTTTTTTTTTTTTTTTTTTTCTAAATAGCTTCCTTTACCTTAATGCAGTCCTTCTTCACTTACCTCATCCTTCGATTTTGCTTATAAATGTCCTTATTTCTTCTGAGAAATCCTCACTTGCTGTTCTTCTGTCTGTAACTCCACACAGTAATGCAAGGCTTTCTTCCTGGTGTGGAGTGTCGTGCTCGCCCCCAAGCAGGAGAGTCAGGACGCTCTCTAAGTTGCAGATACAGAAATGAGCTGTGTGTTAGTAGGCATCCTGACTCTCCTGTAGCCCAAGGGAGGGGGCGAGCACGACACTCCATGCCAGGGAGAAAGCCTTGCATTACTGTGTGGAGTTACAGACAGAAGAACAGGAAGTGAGGATTTCTCAGAAGAAATGAGGACATTTAAAAGCAAAATGGAAGGATGAGGTAAGTGAAGGAGGACTGCACTAAGGTAAAGGAAGCCATTTAGGTGATTTTTTTTTTTGCAAGGCTTTCTCCCTGGTGTGGAGTGTCATGCTCGCCCCCTCCTTTGGACTACAGGAGAGTCAGGATGCCCACTAACACACAGCTCCTCTCTGCAACGTAAAGAGCATCCTGACTCTCCTGTAGTGCAAGGGAGGGTGCGAGCACGACACGCCACACCAGGGAGAAAGCCATGCATTACTATGTGGAGTTACAGACAGAAGAACAGGAAGTGAGGATTTCTCAGAAGAAATGAGGACATTTTAAAAGCAAAATGAAAGGATGAGGTAAGTGAAGGAGGACTGCACTAAGGTAAAGGAAGCTATTTAGGGAAAAAACATTAACTTTACAACCCCTTTAAACAACTTATTAAAGGGGGTTTCCCACTTCCTTCAAGGTTTATTTTTTATTTGTTTTGTCCAGCCAGCCTTGGGATTTTTTTTATTTCAAAGCAAATGCAAAGTAGGTGCCAGTCCTGTAGCTGTCCAGTTGGCACTTCTGAGTTGGTGAAGGGGTTACCCATACATAAAGCCCCTTTGCAGTTACAGTGTCACAGGGATAGAATGGAATCATTTCTATGCCTGGAAATAAAAATCTATTTCCTTCAGATTATTCTAAAGGGAAACTTCCTTCTATTTAAAAATAAATAAAAAAGTCCGCTGCAATAAGTGACTAGGGAAATGTGTTGGAGGTTAAGTGTTCCTTTTATTGTGTCCTCTGTGTGTTCCTATCAACTGACGTATTCATTGCAACACCTTGTAACAGGATTGTTTTGATATTATTCATACATTTTAATGAGATCGTGTATGCATTTAAACCTGTCCATTCATTAAAATGGAATCTAGTGTCTTTTAAAGGTGGGGGAGGGGGGATGTGTGTATATAAAGTCTACACACCCCTGTTAAAATGTCAGGTTTCTGTGATGTAAAAAAGAGACAAAGAGATATATAATTTTCAGAACTTTTTCCACCTTTTTAATGAATAAAAAACTAAAATAATATGGTTGCATAAGTGTGCACACCCTTAAACTAATACTTTGTTGAAGCACCTTTTTGATTTAATTACAGCACTCAGTCTTTTGGGGTATGAGCCTAGCAGCATGGCACATATTGACTTGGCAATATTTGCCCACTCTTTGCAAAAACAATCCAAATCTGTCAGATTGTGAGAGCATCTCCTGTGCACAGCCCTCTTCAGATCACCCCACAGATTTTCAACCAGATTCGGGTCTGAGCTTTGGCTGGACCATTCCAAAACTTTAATATTCTGGTGAAGCTATTTCTTTTGTTGATTTGGATGTATGCTTTGGGTCATTGTCATGCTGAAAGATGAAGTTCCTCCTCCTTTGTGACAATATTGACTGGTATTTGTTCATAATTCCCTCTACCTTGACTAAGGCCACTGTTCCAGCTGAAGAAAAACGGCTCCAAAGCATGATGCTGCCACCACCATGCTTCACTGTGGGTATGGTGTTCTGTTGGTGATGTGCAGTGTTATTTTTGCACCAAACATCTCTTTTGGAATTATGGCCAAAAAGTTCAACCTTGGTTTCATCAGACCATAAAACATTTTCCCACATGCTTTTGGGAGTCTTCAGGCGTGTTTTTGCAAAATTTACCCGGGCTTGGATGTTTTTCTTCATAAGAAAAGGCTTCCATCTTGCCACTCTACCCCATAACCCACACATGTGAAGAATACGGGAGATTGTTGTCGCATGTACCACACAGCCAGTACTTGCCATATATTCCTGCAGCTCCTTTTAATGTTACTGTAGGCCTCTTGGCAGCCTCCCTAACCAGTTTTCTTCTTGTCTTTTCATCAATTTTGGAGGGACGTCCAGTTCCAATTTAACATGAATGTGATTGCTTAATTCTGTACGCAGAAACATCCAGTTATAGGAGTGTGTGCACACTTATGCATCCACATCATTGGGGTAGATTCAGGTACCGCTGCGCACTCCTTACGGAGGAGCAGCGTCCCGTTTTTTCCCTGCACCCCGCAAATTAACTGCACTACGCTTCATTCACGAAGCAGTAGCCACGTAATTTGCGTGGGCCCTCCTCAAAAATTGCCCGGCGTAAGGGCGCCTAATGTAAATGATCCCGTAGGGGGCGGGAATCATTTAAATTAGGCGCGTTCCAGCGCCGAGCGTAGGGCGCATGCTCCGTCGGGAAACTTTCCCGACGTGCATTGCGGCAAATGACGCCGCAAGGACGTCATTTGCTTCAAAGTGAACGTAAATGGCGCCCATCGCCATTCACGATTCACTTACGCAATCGACGTAAAATTTAAACTTTGCAACGCGGGAACGACGGGTATACGTAGCATTGGCTGCCCCTGCTATTAGCAGGAGCAGCCTTACGCGAAAACCGACGTACGCGAAAACCGACGTACGCAAACAACGTAAACTGCATACGCAGGGCTCGCGTAGGGTTGTGAATGGGCGTTAGTATGCAATTTGCATACTATACGCTGACCACAACGGGAAAGCCACCTAGCGGCCTGCGTAAGAATGCAGCCTAAGATATTACGGCATAAGGAGCCTTATGCCAGTCATTTCTTAGGCTGCAGTCGGCGTATCGAGGTTCCTGAATCGGGAGCATTCGATACGCCGGGGCAAGTAAGCAATTGCGCTGCGTAACTATGGTTACGCAGGCGCAATTTCTCTTTGAATCTACCCCATTTAGTTTTTTTATTTATATTTACTCCCCCCCCCCCCCCACTAAAATATTTGAGTTTGTTTTTTCAATTGAGTTGTACAGTTTTTATAGGTCACATTAAGGCTAGGTTCACACTGCTACGAATTCAAAATCGCACAATTTTACCACAGTTTCGCATCACACACAGATCAAACTCGCACAGGACCCTTTTTTCCCCCGCAGCTTATATTCGCAAGGCATTGATGTGAACGGCACTAATGCTAAACTATGTAATTTAAATGACTTGCAAATTTGAGAAATTGCAACGGCTCAAATTCGCAATAGAATTTGCAGCAGTGAACCTAGCCTAAAGGTGGAAAAAGTTATCTTTTGGCTCCCTTTTTTTTTTTTTTTTTTTTTTTTATATCACAGAAACCTGACTTTTTAACTGTGTGTGTGTGTGTGTGTGTGTGTGTATAGCTAATTTGTGTGTAAACATATATATATATATATATATATATATATATATATATACATATATATATATATATATATATATATATATATATATATATATATATATATATATATATATATATATATAATATTATATTATATTTTTTATAAGTGTATCTCTGGTTCTTGAGCTTATTGTATAGAGCGCTATGGACTTCCTTCATGATACTCCCAGCAAGCAGCTGCTTGGTGTCTATGTTGGACAGATGGTTTCTGTGCCACGGCCTTCCTACACTTCTCCACCTGTCGTGCTGGTATGAAATCGGGCAGTAATTTTAGAAAGAAGGCAAAGCAGTACACTTCGTGTATGTTGATTAAAGTGTGATATAGGCAGAAAAGGCCCAGATGATTTCTATGTTTTTCAACAAGTAATTGATGCAGCACTTCTGGACACACGCACACAGACCATTTACCTGTAGGGTAAGAAAACTAGGCATATTTCGGCACCGGGGAGTCACAGGTGACACGTACACCCAAAGGACAGGTTGAAATTAACACTGGCAGTACAACATTTCAGCTGGTCATTGATCTTGACAGGCTGCTGGTGGTAGTGTGGACGTTTGGAAGCCCTGTCAGGTTATTGCTCTCTGGAAAAACAGGTGATGAGGTGACATGCTTCCGTGGGGACACCTGTCTAAATGAAAATTTCCCTCTCTTTGAAGAGATTTCATCTCCATTCCTGTTGCACCTTCAGGAAAGGAAGTGAAGGAAAAGCTAACCAGTGGGACACCGAGGGGGTTTAACCCTTTCCTAGTCAAAGGGACTCCATCTTAAAATAAAAATGAAAAACTTTGGTTGCGTATAATACATACATTTTAGAACCTGCTAATGGCACTATTGATTCACACTGATACAATGTGGGAAACGCAGTGAATCCTTAGCATTTCAAGGCACACCATCCATGTGATAAGCTGTGGGTGACAATGCTAGATTAAAGGAGAAGTCGGGCCTGAGCTTTTTAGGCTGGACTTCTCCTCTGGGTCACAGGAGTGCAATTCATTTTGCACTTCTGTGACACGTTTTCAGCAGAGAGCGGTCTGAAGTCCGCTCTCCGCTGACGTCACTGCCATCAGTCGGGGCAGCGCGTCATCACGACTTCCAAGTCGGGATCCGCCAGCTGCCCTGATTGATGGCAGTCTCAGCGTATCAGCGAGCCACTGAGACAGCCTCTACCCGCCCCTCCACTGCTCAGCTCTCCAATGAGCGTGGAGAAGCAGAGAGGAAAGAGGCTGACTGACTGTCAGCCTCTTTCCTCTCGTGGATCTTTGCGGACTGAGCCAGCGGTGATGTTTGATGGCTCGGTTCTCAGTGCACAGTTGCCGGGGGACAGATGGAGCATCGGTCTGATGCTCCATCCACCGAGGTAAGTATGAATCCCAAAATAACAGGAAACCCATACTTCACCCGAAACGGCTCGCAAAATGCAGTGCGATTGCCAGAATCGGATCTCATGGGTGTGAACACCCATTCGATGCGATTCAAGGGTGGGAGGAAAAAGGTCCTGCACCATTTTGGTGTGTAAGCGATTTGAGCCATACAAAATGTATGGCTCAATTCTTGCCGCACAGACATTGCATGTGATGTGCACAGGAATGTGGTGCGGTGTCCGGCAATGCACAGGTCAGGTGGGAACCCAGGGTAAAACTTGTATGCTGTTTGCATTTGTTTCCTCCTCCCCCCCCCCCCCCAAAAAAAAAGGTTAAATGTCTTTCTTCCAAAGTCGGCACTAGTGTATGCATGGAAAGAGATGGTAGAAACATTAGATTTGTGAGCTTCTTTGAGTGAAAGAAGCTCACAAACTACTCAGTAGAAAAGGGGTCTCCAAACGTTTTAAACAAATGGCCAGTTAACTGTCCTTCAGGCTTTAGGGGGGCCGGACTGTGGCCAGTATGTAAGTATGTGTGTGGTTGTCCTGGCATCAGTGGGAGTAAACAAATACCCCGTCATTGGTTTTAACAGGGAGTAAAGGGCCCTAATGTAGGTTTTCGGAGGAGGAATAGTGCCCCATGGGTGGTATTAATGCTAGGAATGGTGCACCATTGATGGTGTCAGTGGGAGGAATGGTGCCAGTTGGAGCAATGGTGTCCCCAAGAGCCTGACAGAGGCAAGCAATAGTATAGAAGCATTTTTTTTGGATGCAAAAAAATGCATTCAGGACAGATGTTCAGAGTTCCAAATGGCTGTAACGGCTTGTAAACGCGGTAACTCGTGTTTAGCCACATTTCATTTACAGGCGTTTTTTCATTTTTTGGGCTATTTGGGGGAAAGAAAAAAAACGCTTCTAAACGAAAACGCAACATTGCATGTAAACGCGGACGTTTTAAACGTGAGTTACAATCTGTTAAGTTAAATCGTTCAGGAGAGGTTGTAAAAACGTCCCGTGTACATGAAGCCTCACATTGGCTGTATAATTGGCTTTTGTTATGTTTCCAGTGTGCTTAGAGAGATTATGTGCAAAGTCCCCTTTTGTTTCCTTGTTTCAGTAAGATAAAGGTAGAGGAGGTAAAAAATAACCATAGACCAAATAGAAAGCACAGGTGTAGAGTCCATTGTGAGTCTGCCACCCACCTGAACGGCATGGCACCTGCCGTATGACTTTTGTCTCGGGGATCATCCTGACCTTTACATCTCCTCTGAACACTTCAAGTGAACTCATACTTTGATGATCTGATTATGTCATTTATTACAGAGACCAATATGTCCGCTTTTCACCTTGGTCCTCTTACCCCTTAATCCCGCGGTGTCTTCATTCACATTGACATTTGATAGCGCAAGTTATGTAATGAGATTGCTCAGAGTTTCAGTGATTAGTACTGGATTCATACTTGTGGACGTCTGCCAGCTGATTGTATTGCTCTGCTTAGTGTAGAGAGATTGTACGGTGTGGGCTTTAACTACTTAAAGCGGATCTCCACTCTAAAGTGGAGTCCCGCTGATCGGAACCCTCCCCCCCCTCCGGTGTCACATTTGACACCTTTCAGGGGGGAGGGGGGTGCAGATACCTGTCTACAGACAGGTATCTGCACCCACTTCCGGCCCTACGATATGGGCAAAGGACGGGTTTTTTCCTTCCTTCCCGTCCGTCCCCCGTTGTATGCTGGGAACACTCGGCTCCCAGCACACAGCGGGAGCCAATCGGCGGGCGCAGCGCGACTCGCGCATGCGCCGTAGGGAACCGGGCAGTGAAGCCGGAGCGCTTCACTTCCTGGTTCCCTCACAGAGGATGGAGGGGGGAGCAGCAGGGTGACGAGCGATCGGCTCGTCATCTGCTGCGATCGGCGCTGGACTCCAGGACAGGTAAGTGTCCTTATATTAAAAGTCAGCAGCTGCAGTATTTGTAGCTGCTGGCTTTTAATATATTTTTCCCGTGGCACATCCGCTTTAAGGACCGGACCAATATGCTGCCTAAAGACCCAAGGTGTTTTTACAGTTTGGGACTGCGTCGCTTTAACAGACAATTGCGCGGTCGTGCGACGTGGCTCCCAAACAAAATTAGCGTCCTTTTTTCCCCACAAATAGAGCTTTCTTTTGGTGGTATTTGATCACATCTGCGGTTTTTAGTTTTTGCGCTATAAACAAAAATAGAGCGACAATTTTGAAAAAAAATGCAATATTTTTTACTTTTTGCTATAATAAATATCCCCCAAAAACATATATAATTTTTTTTCCTCAGTTTAGGCCGATATGTATTCTTCTACCTATTTTTGGTAAAAAAAAATCGCAATAATCGTTTATCGGTTTGCGCAAAATTTATAACGTTTACAAAATAGGGGATAGTTTTATTGCATTTTTATTTTTTTTACTACTAATGGCGGCGATTAGTGATTTTTTTCGTGACTGCGACATTATGGCGGACACTTCGGACAATTTTGACACATTTTTGGGACCATTGTCATTTTCACAGCAAAAAATGCATTTAAATTGCATTGTTTATTGTGAAAATGACAGTTGCAAGTTGCAGTTTGGGAGTTATACACAGGGGGCGCTGTAACATTTAGGGTTCACCTAGTGTGTGTTTACAACTGTAGGGGGGTGTGGCTGTAGGACTGACATCATCGATCGAGTCTCCCTAATAAAAGGGATCACTTGATCGATGCGCCGCCATAGTGAAGCACGGGGAAGCCGTGTTTACACACGGCTCTCCCCGTTCTTCAGCTCCGGGGATCGATCGTGAGGGGGCGGCTATAAACGAATAGCCGCGCCGTCGTCCCGGATCGCTCCCCGAGGGAACCTGACCGCCGCATGTACCGGGGGGGGGGGGGTTCCGATCGTACCCCCGACCCACTTCAAGCAGAGGACGTACAGGTACGTACATGTGCCTGTCCGTGCCATTCTGCTGACGTATATGTACATGAGGAGGTCGGCAAGTGGTTAAGTTATGACTGGTTTTATTAAATGTTTTCAGCATAAAGGGGGGGGGGGAAGTATCCATGTTTGTAGTTTTTTTTTTAAGTTTGCCAGATATATTATACAAGTGTTTTCTGCTGCGTTGAATTAGGGAGTTTTCTGCTTTTTATTTTATTTTTTTTATTTATTTTTTTATTTTTTTTAGCTCCAATATGGATACATTTTGCTGTTTTATGGCCCTTTTCTCCCTATTTCTTCCCAACAAGGATAAATAGTTCTACATTTTTTTTGTTAATGTTATTTGGTTTAGCCCTGGTTCACACTGGTGCGATTTGACATGTCAAATCGACGGCATTTGCCGGCAGTGGCACCCTTCCTAATCGGTGCGATGCCGCATCTGCGGCGCTGCACCAATTTCAAAAAGTAGTTTCTGTACTACTTTTTGCGATTTCGGCACACGATTTACATTGACATCTGTGCAGAAACCTGCACAGATGTCTCTGTAATCGCGTCCGAAATCGTGCGAGTTAACTCGCACAACTTCATTCCCGCAGCCCAGAACCTGGGCTTAAAGTTGTTGTAAACCGCGGATGTTATGAAAAAAAAAATGGCTGCAAAGCAAAGGCATAATGTGCTAGTATGCATCGTATACCAGCGCATTCTGAAATGCTCACTTTGGAATGAAGCCCTCCATAGCTGCATACAGGGTGAATATCTCCTAAATGGCGCACACTTAGGAGATAATTTTACCTACAGGTGAGCCTTTCTTTATAGGCTTACCTGTAGGTAAAAATGACCAAGCAGTGTTTACTACCACTTTAATCTTATCAGTATGGTATGTACAAATGTATGCGGATAATTTGCAGTGTGTGTGTGTGTGTGTGTGTCCATATACTATGTATATATGTACACAGGGCAGCCATCTTGATTATTTTACAAGTAATACACAAGGGTTGTGCCTTACATTTTTGTGAGTTTAGGCAGGTCCTTTTTTCTTTCTGCCCTTGAACGCCTGTATTGTTATCCTATGTGTCCCAGCACACATTTTTAGCAGTAGCAGGGGAGTTTTTAGAGCATGTGTTCTGAACGCCCTAAAATCACATTCAGGAGTATACATTTTTACCACAAAAAAACGATGAATGCTGTTAAACACGCCTAGCACTTAATTGTTTATTTCAATGGCCAGAATAAATTAAAATTTTGGACCATGAAATAAACCCTCAAACTCCAAACCTCTCCTAACCTGGTTTTAAAAAATGCAGCTTAGATGAATTTATAACGCTGACTTTCTCCTGTCAGGATAAACAGTGTTTACAAAAAAACAGTGTGCATTAGGGTAAGTGGATCTAAAATAAGAAAAAGAAAAATCAGCACATGGGACTTAAGTCAGTAGGAGATGTTCCTTGTGTTGATGACTGTCCTATGCCCGCCCTTTCCAGCTAGCTGTTCCTTTCATGGAAGCTGTACTACAGCTTTTGTGAATAAAAACGGATCATTGTATAAATGGAGGAGGCGGACCTTTCAATAATCCGCCTATCCTCAGATTGCGTTTCATTCATAGAAGTTGTAATACATCTTCTATGAATGGAGCAGCTGGGTGGGAAAGGTCAGGCATAGTTGGGCTCTCTAGATCGGAGCCTGCGACAGCAGAATCTTGGGCTGCATTCACACCTGAGCGTATTGTTTTCAGGAGGAAAGTTGTGCATTTTTGCTGAGATTTTGTACAAGTCAAAAGGTCACCAATGTAAAAAGCAGAAAAACGCCCAAATCTGCCCGAATTGAGCTACAAAAAAAGCTCCCGAACTTTTTTGAGCTTTAGGTGACTTGGAGTGGAGGTGGCTTCAAGCTACAAAACGCTAAGGTGGGAATGGGGTATTAAAGCGGAGTTCCACCCAAAAGTGTCATTTTTTTTGGGGGGGGGGGGGAGTGGGGGCTTCGGTAGGAATGGGACTTCCTGCCCCACTTCCTACTTCCACCCAGGGATCTCCTAGGCGACGCCTCCTCTGCCCCTAGGTGGCCCCTCCCTCTAGGCGATCTCCTGGGACACATGACCGGTCCCAGGAGATCACCTGTCCATTCATAGAGTGCAGTGCGACTCGCACATGCGCAGTGAGTGCTCGGCCGTGAAGCCAAAAGCTTTCACGGCCGGGTGCCCACACTGTGAATGGAGGTGCTGGCGGAGCTCCGGGCGTCGCTGGACCGTGGAGCAGGTAAGTGCCTGTTTTATTAAAAGTCAGCAGCTACACTTTTTGTAGCTGCTGACTTTTAATAAATGGTAAAAGGCTGGAACTGCGCTTTTAAGGTGGCAGGGTTTGGGGGGGGGGGTTGTCTTTGTTTGTTTTAGCTACAGGTTTTAGGCGAGACAAAGTTGCAACTAGTTTCTTCCCACTGTTCTTAATTTTTGATACAATAGAAGGACAAGCTGGTAGAAATGTGTAAACAAAAAAAAAAAATCATACCAGTAAAGTACTCCTAAGCAATGTTGCCTTTTGCCTGTTGGGTGAAGCCTATAAGAGTACATGAGCCTCTTTGGGGCTGAATCGTGTGTTTATGGCCCCTCCGATTTTAACAGAAGTGCCTGAAAATTGCATGTAAATATGTTTTTTTCATGTGCTCCCATTTATCCGTCTGGCGCAAAACAAGAGATTCTGCTTCTGTACTACTAGCATTAAAACATGCAAGAAAAGCCTCCAAATTGCCTCACTGCACATAAAGTGTGAATGGGGGGTGCCAACTCCCATGTGGCGGTGCTTGGGTCACATGATGGGGATGATGTCACCGCTCTCGGACATTTGGTGCTGGTTGTGATAGGGGAAAGAGTGATATTGGATTGCTCTAAAGAAGTGTATTAAAGGGATTGTAAAGTCGGAAGGTTTTTTATCTTCATGCATTGAGATAAAAAGCAGCCCCCCTAACACTTACCTGAGGTCCCTCTCTATCCAGCGATGTTCACGAGTGCCTCAGTTGTCTGAGATTCTTCCTCCTGATTGGCTGAGACACAGTAGTGGTGCCATTGGCTGCCACTGCTGTCGATCAAAGTCAGCTAGCCAATCGGGAGAGAGAGGGGGCAGGGCCGGGGCAGGCTCCACGTCTGAATGGACACAGGGAGCTTTGAGTCGGCTCTGGTGCCCCATAGCAAGCTGTTTGCTGTGGAGGGCACTGAACAGGAGGGAGGGGCCAGGAGCACAGAAAGGGGACCCGAGAAGGGGAGGATCGGGGCTGCTCTGTGCAAATCCACTGCAACAGAGCAGGTACGTGTAACATGTAAAAAATAGACTTTACTATTACTTTAATGAGTCGAGTTGAAGGGTTGTTGACCTACACGGAGCTATTGATTTACTAGACCTGGAGAGTGCAAAATCTGGTGCAGCTGTGCATGTTAGCCAATCGGCTTCTAGCTTTAAGCTTTGACAAAAAAAAACTGGAAGCCGATTGGTTACTATGCAGAGCTCCACCAGATTTTGTACTCTCCAGGTAGCAAATCAACCCCTGTGTCTCTTTAAAAACTGAGCATGAGCTGTTCATAGTCATTCTGCATGGAAAAAATGTTTTTTATAACAATAGCTCTTTCTCTGAGGAGTTGGGTTCCCACCCTCTTATCATGGGCTCAGTGAAAACTGCACAACTGTCTCTCAAACGCAGTGCGTTACTCGGCTTACCAGAAACCAGTAGTAAACTATGAAGGCCGTCACTGTAGACCTTTTTGTTTCTGAAATTACTAATTGCTTGGCTGACATGCTCACCCTTTTGCTACAATACTTTATGCTGATGACTCAGTTTGAGCGCTGACATTGTGGCTTTTCTGATCTGTGTACTTGTTTCAGGGTCATGCTACTTTTTATATATTTCTCTTGTTACATATTTTGGCTTTGGATAAGTAAAACTTTTTGTTTTTGCTTTGTCTCCTGTTGAGCCTTCCATTTACTTCCTGTTCTGGGGATACAATGGGAAATTAAGGGCTTGTTTACATCAAGTGCAGTTACTGGCCTTTTTCTGCACTAGATCAATGCCAGTAATCCCAAGGACACATAGACAAGTGTTTTCTATGTGTCCCGTTCACCCCACAATGCTGGTGTGAAGTGAGATGCAAAAAAATGCCGACATGCTGCACTGTTTTGCAGCACAGGGCACCATGCCACTTTGTGGAGGCCTGAATGAAATGCCTATACTTGTAGTGCCGCTCTATGGGAAATGTGTATGGTCCTGCTGGTGCTCAGGAATGGGGTGCCGGCATGAAATGTCACCATCCAGGAGTCGAGTATAGAATATTTACACAAATCGCCACTCTCCCAATCCGGTCTGCGTAGTTAACATGTGAGAGAAGGCCTCAGCCTTGCGCCGCTCCACAAGTCACACCCTCTGACATGTTTCGCCCCACCCACTGGGGGCTTTACTGAGCTTCCAGTAAAGTAAAGGGGGGAAAAAAAGTAACAGTTCCATATGTTTAAAAAAAAAAAAACATGAAGGCACTGCTCATCACCGCGGCTGCATAGGGAATGCCACACATCTGCTGAAATGGACCATTTTTGTATGCATCAAGTGTGAACGTGCCTCTAAAGGAAACCTCTAGAAAATTAGGGGGTTCACCTCTTAGACAACTGTCCACTGGAACAGGTGTCCCCATAAAGGCCTTGTTCACTTTGGGCAATTAAAAATCAAAATTGTTGCCAAACGTGGGACACGTGTTTGGGTGCCATTCGTCCTAAAAGATAATGGAGAGTGAGTCTCCTAAACAGGGACACAACACAAATAAAAAGCTGAACAGGCCCTGAAATCTTAAAGGAGAAGCTCGTTTGGCTGTAGTACTCCTGTGGATCACAGAAATGCATTTAGTTTTGCACTCCTGTTACCTGATTTCTGGAGCGAGAGAGCTGAAGTCTGCTGTCTGCTGACATCAGAGTCGGTCCAGGCTTTGTGTCATCACGACCATAGAGTCGGGATCCGCCAGATCTCTGGACCAACACCAGGTTCTTGGCGAGCTGCTGAGAGCCTGAGCCAGGCCACCCGCCCCCTCCACAGCCCCTGTGAGGCTAGATCAGCGTGTGCCAAAGCATTGTCACATAGTCCTCTGCAGCTTCTGAGAAGTCTTTGCCACATTAAAGTAGAACTCCAGGCATGCCACCCACCTACCACTCCCCTGACCCCAAAAGTTGTATCGCCGGCTAGCGATGGCACGGCCGCTTCTTGCCCTTGTTCCAGCAGCGGAGGAGGCAGCCATTCTTTCAGGCCACATAATATGTGAGTTTGGAGTACCGTGAGCCAAGCCTGCGTGATGACGCACTTCCTAGGGTAGGGGAGTAAACCACAGGCTGGGCTCCCAGGAAATGGTCAGAATGATGTGATGTTCTGCTCCATAGAGGGTCTCCAGCGCTGGACCGAGGAGAAGGTCGGGGATTGTGTGGAGAGGATAGGTAGAACTTTTTTTATTTTATTTGGAGGTTGTGGGTGAAAATGGGGGGGGGGGAGTAAAGCTGGAGTTCCACTTTAAATTGTAGCAATTAATTTTTGTCAGTCAAGTCTGCTTTAAGAGAGATGTGTGTGGCGTTCTCCCCATCTGAACAATAGGATGTCTTTTATACATTGAGAAAACGGTTGTGTTTCCCACCTGTCTCCTCCTTTCTTCTCAGTGTTTATGATCCCTTCAATGCATTCATAGGAAAATCACTCCATAAATAGAGCAGCGTTCTCTAAGCCGACTGAGAAGCTAGACCTGCTTGTATGTTTAGAAGTGGCCTGCTCTGTCCCCCCGGCTCTGTCCCCCCGGCCATCACCGGTGCAGTAAAACAGATGTTTCCGTGTGATGTCACCTAGCAGGCTGCTCACCCAGGGGATGGATGATCTGTGCTTTACTGTAACTGGAATTGTGCTTTAAATGTATACAGGCCTGACAGTGGATCTTTTACAAAAAATGCTCTGATGACTGTCAGTAATCCGCTGACACACATTGCGAAACGTCTGCTTGTTCTTTCACGTGTGGGTTTATCTTTTTGGTTCTGGCAAATTATGGCAGCTGCTTTAAATATCCATCTTATTAACATGTTAAATGTTCCAGGCAGCCCACACATAGTTACTGAGATGTGATGTGGAGGAAAGCAGTGTGGTTAGGGAGGGAGCATCAGCTGTTATCTCCAACCTTCCAGTGTGGGGATTGCTACAAGTGTTTCGTACCCGGCGGCGTTGGCCTGCCCTGTTTTAGTTGCTAATTCTGGAGCTTATTTTCACTTGGCACCTACGTAATAAAGGACTTTTCAGGTGCCCACCAAAGTAGAATCAGTTTCCAGTCATTGTTGACGGTCATTGAAGTGGACCTTGCACTAAAATGCAAAGTCTGTTCATTCAGGCCACTTGTAAAGCCAGTCCAGCTTCTGTTGAGGGGGCATGACTGAAAAAGTTCTGCCGACTGGCATTCGATCAGCACTGTCGTCTAATGACTGAGAGCATTGACTGGTGTGTTCTGGCGGCCTGTCAGAACACCATAGCTCAGCAATGGGGGTTGTTGTACTAACATTACATAGTTGGTACAGGAATTCTTCCCAAGCTTTTCTTTTCTTTTTTTTTCTGTCAGCCAGGTGGGTTGAAAAAAAAAAAACAATGTGTGTGTGTGTGTGTATAAGGCTTTACTCTTTGGGTTCTGGATACCTCCTTCCTCGCGCTCATGTCACTGAGCCTCATATTGAGTTCTTGGAAAAGCTCAGGATTCCAGTTGGGCCCCTTTTACATGGGCTTTTCCGATCAGGTCCACCTGTCAGTTTTTCAGGCGGACCTGATCGGACCCTCCATTCACTCCTATGGAGCGGCAGATGTCAGCAGTTCCTCCATTCACTCCTATGGAGCGGCAGATGTCAGCAGTGACCTGTCCGTTGACACCAGGTATTATCCGATCCTGTCTGTGAAATTCAGACAGATGGTGACCCTATTTTCCATCTGTCGATCAGATCAGATGAAAATGGACAGGCGGTCTGTTTTTATCCAATCTCCCCATAGAGAAGAGAGCGGGGCCATGACAGATCCGTCTCGGCACAGTAAGCGGAGACAAACCTGTCATCAGCCTGCTCAGTGTGGATCAGCAGATTGATCACCCACTGTGCAAAGCAGGGTCCGCAGAGCAGACTGCTCGTGTGAAAGAGCCCTCAGAAAAGATGCTTCTGATCTGTGTAGAAGTTTATCTTTGCAGGATTTGAAATCTTTTGCAGGGATCCCTCAATGATCAAGTGATGTCACCCTTGCATAGGAGAGATCACTGGGAGTATGGCAAGTATTTATTTTTCTCTGATTTTCTTTTCTCATGCTATAATTCATTTTTTGGTAAACAAGAAATAGGGGGCTACCACATAAGCCAGGTATGATGTAACTATAAACGCCTTTTTTATTTATGATTTTTAGTAGGATCTACATTTGTTTCATATGTGTGTATCCACATGATTTGTTTCCAGTCTAGGTCATCTTGTAGTGAAGTCTAGAGCATCTTTTAGCCTGTCAAGAGTTAAATAACTGATCGCTCTGTTGTGCTAATCCCTGGAAGAATAAAGCCTTGCAGGCTGAAAATGATGGAGTCGGTAGCTTTTTTTTTTTTTGTGTGTGCATGGAAGACGTGGTTCTTCTGGATTGCTTTTTACCTAGTGAAGTAGGCAATGACAGCAGTTCATTATTGTGACTGGGTTTGGTACCAAAATACCTAGTGACCTACAGACCAACCCTCACCCTTCAGACATTACCCAAAACCGATGATTTGTTTGCTCTACATTTATGTTTTAGAATCTGAACAAGAAACTTAATTTTTTCAGGCAGTTTGATTTTGTTGACAGTTTTATGTGTAATGATTATTTTATAAGAGAGGTAGCTTTGATCCTGTACAGAAGAGGATTTACATAGGATTGCCTCTCTTCAGGATCATTAGGAAGCTGACAACCCTGGTTCTATAGTGGCTTTCGTAAAGCAGAACTATCGCCTAAAAAAAAAAGTCCCAGGTATGCCAATTTTTATGTAGTTACATTGGTTCAGATTGGACCAATATAAGTATGCATGTGACATATCTGTCGGAGCTGGAAAAGCAAAGCACCGCTACTACATCCAGATAGAGGTTACGTCACGAGCAAGTAAATGTCAAGTACAATAAACTGTGGATGTTTATGGAACAATACAAACGCAGTATAGTAGTACTGGTATCTTGATGGACATTGCCTCCTTACTCATATTAAGTCCCATGCACACAGGATTTTTACAGCCGCTCTTAGGAGCGTCAGGCATTTTTATTTTTTTTAGGAGTTGTAAGTAGCATAGGCATTTAAAAGCTGAAAAAAAATACGGGCTCAACGCGTTCTGAAGACCAGCGTTGTAAGCATTTCTGACGCTTAACACTGGATACAGCATTCATCCGCATCAAGCCTTTTTTAACATGTCAAAATCAATCTTTCCCTATGAGAGTGGTCTTAACTAGGGATGAGCTCCGGCGTGTTCGCACACTCCACATGCAGAGCCCGCCAGGGAAGTCGGCACTGCTCTGGGCGAATCACAGGCAGCGAGACATTTCCCGATCTCTGCAGCCACGCATCAGGACAATGTCTTCCTGCCTGTGATTAGCACCGCGCCGTGCCAACTTCCTGGCAGGCTCTGCACGCGGAGTGTGTGAACGCGCCGGAGCTCATCCCTAGTCTTAACTGATCCAACTTTCAGTCCATTGATTTGAAGTCCCATCCAAGTCATCATAATCCAACTTGTGCTCTGAGGAGCTTGAAGGGGATCCCCACGCCAAGACCCTTATCCGAGCATGCAGCCCGGCATGTCAGGAAAGGGGGAGATGAGTGAGTGCCCCCCTTCCTCCTGCACCTTACCAGGCCACATGCCCTCAATGTGGGGAAGATGGGTGCTTTAGGGCAAGGGGAGGCTCAGTGCCCCCTACCCCAAAGCACCTTGTCCCCATGTTGATGGGGACAGGGGTCTCTACTCGGCAATCCTGTGCAGTGGTTGTGGGGATCTGCGGGCAGGGGACTTATTGGAATCTGCAAGCCCCCTTTAACAAGGGGGCACCCAGATCCTGGCCCCCCTATGTGAATAAGTATGAGGTACATTGTACCCCTACATATTCACCCCAAAAAAAAGGCAGTGATGTTTAAATAAAAATGTGTTCTCCCTCAGTTCGTGTTCAAATAAGATGTGTGCTTAGTGCATAAGATACTAACTCACATTTACGTTTTCACTAGTTGGCTACAGTTTTGCTTTGAAGCCCGTCACTGGGGGCTTCTCATGTAGTCCTATTATCTCTCAGTCCCAACCTCCTCACACTGATTCTTTCTACATTCTCCTTCAGAATCAGATTTTTACTCCCCTAAGGCTGGCCATATACTGTAAGATTGCTTTCATTCAGTCCTGTGGGTTGAAAGAGAGCAGTTTATTGACTGACAGTTTTTTTTATTCTGACTGGCAACACCTGCAGCCAGGGGTCAAGTCCTGGGAAAAAAAGTGTGGGAACAAAATAATTTCATCTGTATGCTATACCAACAATAAAACACACCACACTGTGTGATAATGGTTCCCTCGCAGGGAATTTCTAAAACAAGTTGCAACAACTGGGGGCCCCTTCTGCACTATATTTCTATGCAGACTCCGATGTGTGGGGCCCCTGCTACCCCAAGGCGTCCGCACACATGTGTTGGTCTGTGCAGAAGAGTAAGGCTGGGAGTGCTGAGCATGCCCGCCTGGGGCCCCTCTCCTCGGGCTGCCTGTATTGATTGTGCAAAGTGGGGCCCAGGCCCTGGGCCGATCACTCCTCAGTGCCCAGTGCAGCCTGATTAGTGCCTATCAAATGCAGCCTGATCAGCGCCCATTATTGCAGCCTTTCCAGTGCCTATCAAATACAGCTGTGATCAGTGCCCATCAAATGCAGCCTTGCCAGTGCCCATCAAATGCAGCCTTGCCAGTGCCCATCAAATGCAGCCTTGCCAGTGGCCATCAAATGCAGCCTTGCCAGTGCCCATTAAATGCAGCCTTGCCAGTGCCCATCAAATGCAGCCTTGCCTGTGCCCATCAAATGCAGCCTTGCCTGTGCCCATCAAATGCAGCCTTGCCAGTGCCCATCAAATGCAGCCCGGCATGTGTCTGAATCTGGGATTTGATTCTCCCAGCGCGACCCCGTCCTCCCCTCCCTCAGTCCACCTCTTCCTCCTCCAGTGGCCGCTGTAACAGTCCTGGCTCCTATAATTTACATCACACTGATTCACGGGTGCACCTTGATGACAATGAGAACGGCGTTCCTGCTGTGGAAAAAGTACAGGAACGTTGTTCCCATGCGTTCCTGCAGGACTTGAGCCCTGGGTGTTCACACCCATGCGATCCAATTCCTGTCCGAATTTGCAGATCGCACTGCGATATGTGAACTGATTTGGGGGTGCCATTAAGTTTTAATTGGCACTCCCAGCAGTTCACATGGGGCAGTGTGAACTGCCGGCAGGAGACATGCGATGTGGGAACCCCCAGTGGATTTGCAGGGTTCCCGCATTGCAGCAGTATGAACCGGCCCTTAATCCTAATGGCATGCTGCACTAGGAATCACACCCACACTAGAAACTGCTCTGCATTTGCGATTCCTGTGCGGGCTGCGACTCCAGAAATGGTGGAGGGTCCTTTCGACCTTTTCTTTGTATTTAAGGAGGCACAGCAGCCCATACAGTATAAAAGGGCTGCCATGCCCACACAAAACGCACCTTGCAGAGCCACATCAGTGTGAATTAAAGGAAAAAATCCCCCCCCCCCCCCCCCCTACCGCTTAAGAACCCCCCACCCCCAAGCAAAGCTCCCCACTGAAAAACGCCACCCTCCCTCATATATCCCCACAATATTAACCCCCCTGTCTCCGATCACACCTCAAGGCGAAAATATATCCCTCATTTCTAATGCTAAAGAATATCTCCCTTCATTCAACAAACTTTCCACCCAGAAGCAAATCCCTACCAATAACCACCCCCGTAAACTTCTCTACAAGAAACTTACAGGGGGGGGGCTTTCTCCAAAAGCAAACCCTCCCCACCAAAATAAACTCCCCCAGGTTCGACATCGCCGGCGCCTAGGACAGGTAAGTGTCCTTATTAAAAGTCAGCAGCTACAGTGTTTGTAGCTTCTGACTTGGGAAAAAAAATAAAAATTGCGGGTGGAACCCCGCTTTAATTCGTAACATGTGTGGCTTTTGTGTGCGGTCTCATCTCTGAGGTTACACAGGCATACAGTGTACCCTGGCACCGTTGGTTTAAATATCTTGTGCCAGTCCTGTTGTCATCACTGCCAATTTCCTGAACCTCGGGAGGCATTTGATTCACCACTACAGGGCCAAATCAACGCCATTGGATATTGCAGCCCATATTAATTATTACAGTTTTTTATTTTTTTTATTTATGAAACACTTTAGGTTGTGAATCATTCTAAATCATATATGCCTACTGACTGCCATGTATGGTAGCGTTCTGTAAACCGCGCTTAATCGCCTTGTTTTTTTCCAATGTGCATGGGACCTAAATTATAAAAAAATGTATGCACCCTCATAACTAGTAAACGGAGAAGCTGTATGAAAAAGAGTTTACCTTCTAGGAATTCTAACGGCTTTCTTTACCTTACTTGGTCTTCTTCACTCTTGTGACTGATAAATGCTGCTTTTGTGTGTGCCATTTATTGGCTTTAATCTAGAGACCTAGCTATGCATGGCAGTTGGAATAAACTAGTGCATTGTTTTGGGCTACGTAGAAGCTGGCACATCTGCATGTTAATTATTCATTGATGTAATTAATCCGGAATGCGTTATTCCTTTGCCTGTGTATATCATATTCTTTGGGTTAACACACAAACTCTGTGGCCTCATAAACAGAGCTTGTTGGTGCTTGTGATATATTCTTGTCATCGGGACGCACCATCTCTGGACTTCATAAAGCTTTTCTTGGACGCTCATTAGAAACCCGTTGGCTGTCTGTGAAACAAATGGGGCACATTGCGGCAGATTCAGGTAACTGTCAGTGGAGTGTATATGAATTTGAATCTGCAGCATCACAGATTGTTTACTCCCACATGCAGTAGGTCCTATTTACTTAAACTTTTCTTCGTTACCAATATGGCAGTATTTTCTATTACATTCGTCATAGCCGCGAGAATGTAAAAGTATCACACGTCAGAACTGGCTGGATTTTCTGCTTGCATCTGAAATGGCAAGAAAAGCGGCTTCTGTGAATTTGCTTTGTGGGACTTTCCAATATGGCCATAATGCCATAAAAGTGTCACAAGTGCTTTTATTGAATTCTCTCACATGTTTTGAGCTGGCTTGCCTTTCTTATTGACATTCTTGTGCACTGAGTAAAAGGGATATTTGGATGTCATAGTTGCTTCCCATATTCAAAAACACTGTCAGCAGAGGCCATCGATTATTATTATTTTTAGTTTTTTTAATCTAATCAGTGGGCTGATCGAAAGATGAATTCCTCCATCAACACAAGTGAGGTAAATGGAGAAACCCTGCTCACTGAGACATTGTATTCTGAAAGCAGAGACTGTTTGAGTAATAAAGGATCAGCAGTCATTGATTAGGTCATCCCTGGAGTTCTGCTAAAGTGGAGATAAAATGTTTTTGGCCTTGCCAAGATAGTGCAGTAGGAAAGGATCTGTCTATATAGTGTCAAAGAGCCTTTTTTCACAATGCAGAGCACTAACCCCTTAAAGCAGAGTGACACTTTTTTTTTTTTTTTTTTTATTCAGGAGCTACAAATACTGCAGCTGCTGACTTTTAAAATAAGGAAACTTACCTGTCCAGCGTGCCCGTGATGTCGGCATCCGAAGCCGATCTGTCCCTCGGGTGGAGGTGCTGCCATCTTCGGTAAGGGAATCGGAAAGTGAAGCCTTGCGGCTTCACTTCCTGGTTCCCTACTGCGCATGCGTGACTCACGCTGCACGATCCCACTGGTCCATGCTGTCTTCTGGGACTTGTGTGTCTCCCAGAAGACAGTAGGGGGACGGAGGAGGTGCCCGAAGTGGTGTAGATAGCCGTGGGTGGCTCGGCTATCTATGCCCGGATTTGACCGGTATCTGCTCCCCCCTCCCCCCTGAAAGGTGCCAACTGTGACACCGGACGGGGAGAGGATCCGCATTAAGTTCCACAGTGAGTATAACGAGCTTTCTATTGTGCAAATACAGACAGATTTTACTGTTGTGGGTTTAGGGTCAGCATTAATGTTTTTGTGTGGTAAATTATTACCCATGAAAACTCGCTATAGCACAATAAAATGTTAGTCACAATGTACAAAGATGACGTCGGTGCTTTCATGATCAGAATTCTGATGGTAGTTGAGTCCCTTCATTAAAGCATTGAATGACTGCTCATGTGTAGTCTACAGATGCTTCTTTGAGAGTATCTGCCAGCCATGGCCACTGTAGACCTTTTTATATACAGTATTAATATAATTTGCCACAAATGGGAGCATATATAATTTCATGCACTTTATACAAATATGGAAAATGTGTCCTCAAAGCTAGGCAATACATAGCCATAAAGCATTGCTTGCCAGGATTGTTGGATTTCTTTTTTTTCTTCTTTTCTCTTTTCTTTTTTTTTTTTTTTTTTTTTTTTTTTTTTTTTTTTTTTTTTTTTTTTTTTTTCCTTTCTTTTCTTTTTTTCCCCCTCCTGGCTCTAGTGATCCAAACATCACTGATCACTCATTTCTCGGTGGTCTGAGAGCTGGTGACTGCCAACAGTCTGCTCTGTGCCCCCCACTCACTGGAGCACTGGGCTGTGGAGGGAGTGGCTGGCTTAGGCTCTCAACGGCTTGCTAAGAGGCTGAGCCAGGTGCTTATCCATATGGTTCATAATCTTTTCCCCTTTTTTTTTTTTTTTTTGGGACGCAAACTACTATAATGATTTTTACATTTTTGGAAGATAATCGTCAATGAATCTCTTTAGTTGAGTAAGGGCCAGTTCACACCAAACGCAGTTCCGTGTGCTTTTTTTTCTGCACAAAATGCATGCACAGTGTTTTCCATGTATTCCAACTCTAGTTGGCTCTAGTTCAGTTTCCGGTCAGTTTCTGCATCGGGAACTGAATGGAAACTGACTGCATGGTGTGAACTGGAGCCACTGAAATACATGGAAAACACTGTGCATGCATTTTTAATGCAGAAAAAATGCACACGAAACTGTACGGAACTGTGTCTGGTGTGAACTGACCCTAAGCTGTAAAGTTGATGTTGCTTTCCAGTTTGGCAAAATGATTTTCCTTGCATGAAGGAGGATGGATCAATTTAGGATTTTGCGATTATTATTTAAGAGGAAATGCAGTCTATCTGCTTACATATTATTATTTTTTTAATTATTTTTTTTAAACACCTTTGCCATTTCTGAAGCGTCCCTCCAACCACTTTGCATATATTATATATTTAGATATATATATTATATACACTGCTCAAAAAAATTTAAGAAACACTTTTGAATCAGAACTCCTGGGATATTGATCTGGTCAGTTAAGTAGCATTGGGGGAGGGGTGTATACAGAGGGGGTTGTTAATCAGTTTCAGCTGATTTGCTGTTAATTGAAATGAACAACAGGTGCACTAGATGGGCAACAATGAGACGACCTCCAAAACAGGAATGGATTTTCAGGTGGAGGTGTCTGACATTTTTTTCCCTACTCATCTTTTTTTCACTAGTTTTGCATTTTTCTAGGGTCGGTGTAGCATGAGGTGATAATTGGACCCTATAAATGTTGCACAGGCAGTCCAACTCCTCCAGGATGTCACATCAATACGTGTCATTGCCAGAAGGTTTCAAGAGCATGGAGAAGATTCCAGGAGACAGGCAGTTATGCTAGGAAAGCTGGACAGAGCCATAGAAGGTCCTTAACCCACCAGCAGGACCGGTATCTGCTCCTTTGTGCAAGGAGCAACAGGTTGAGCACTGCCAGAGCCCTACAAAATGACCTCCAGCAGGCCACTGGTGTGAATGTCTCTGACCAAACAATCGGAAACAGACTTCATGGGGGTGGCCAGAGGGCCCGATGTCCTCTAGTTTGCTCTGTGCTCACTGCCAGACACTGTGGAGCTCAATTGGCATTTTCCATTGAACACCAGAATTGGCAGGTCAGCCACTGGTGCCCCATGCTTTTCACAGATGAGAGCAGGTTCACCCTGAGCATATGTGACAGACGTGAAAGGGTCTGGAGAAGCCGTGGAGAACTTTATGCTGCCTGTAACAATATTCAGCATGACCGGTTTGGTGGTGGGTCAGTGATTGTCTGGGGAGGCATATCCATGGAGGGACGCACAGACCTCTACAGGCTACACAATGGCACCCTGACTGCCATTAGGTATCGGGATGAAATCCTTGGACCCATTGTCAGACCCTACGCTGGTGCAGTGGGTCCTGGGTTCCTCCTGGTGCACGACAATGCCCGGCCTCATGTGGCGAGAGCATGCAGCCAGTTTCTGGAGGATGAAGAAATTGATACCATTGAATGGCCCCCACGCTCACCTGACCTAAATCCAAAAGAACACCTCTGGGACATTATGTTTTGGTCCATATCTGGGAGGAAATACCCCAGGACACCATCCGTTGTCTCATTAGGAGCATGTCCTGTATGGCCCCCAAGTGCATACAAGCACTTAGGGGCCATACAAACTACTGAGGACCATTTTGAGTTGTTGTCATTTTGTCTTTTCTTTTACATAAGGTCACCAGTGCAGTAAGGTGTCATCATAGAATTGGTGTGGCAGTGATCAGGGACACTGGTGACGGTACAAATTTTTAAACACAATGTAACCAGAGCAGTTTAATGTTACCATAGTAACATTGTACTGCCCTGGGGAAATGATCAGGTTTTTTTTTTTTTACACATTATGTTTGCCTATAGCAATGTATTACACATGGTACCGGCAGCGAGCTGGTACTTGGATCGGTCATAGGCAGCGCGATCAGCACATTTTGTCTAGTCGGGGGATATCTAAACCACCGCCCAGCCATCATTTTGCTATAGTCCGGACGGGAAGGTGTCAAATAACCAACATGTCATACTTGCCTGCTCTGTGCAATTGTTTTGTTAGTGACTTTAAACCAGGCCTGTTGAAGATTGTTCCACTTGTCCTTATCTAAAGATGTATTTGGTGACATCACTGTCACTGCTAAAGTAACTATCTCCTAAACTGTGAACGTTTAAGGAGGTATTTACTGTACCTATAGGTAAACCTTATTATAGGCTTACCTGTTGGTAATAAATTGAAGCGGTTGTAAATGCAGAAGGTTTTTTATCTTAAAGCGGAGGTTCACCCAAATAACATCTATATCAGACCAACTTCTTTATACTTCTAACATGTACAGTCCGCTTTTTTTTTTTTTTTTTAAGTTGTACATGCCTTATAATCTATATTTGCAATCCGGCTTCTGGGTACTTCTCCCCGCGGGAGTAGGTGTTTCTATGCTGAGAAGGAATGTCATCATGGAGGTCGCCCAGATGATTGACGTCCTTTCAGAAAAAGTTCCCCCCGGCGGATAAGGCCCCGCCCCCCGGATTGCGTAGTCGCGGCGTTTCCGAAAGAAGCCGAACATGCAGAGCTGCGCAGTCAGCTCTACACGGCTCCTAGTCGGTGCGCAGGCGCCGTATAGAGCTGACTTGCAGATCTGCATGTTTGTGTTCTTTCGGAAACGCCGTGACTCGTGACGCGCCTACGCAATATGGAGGGCGGAGCCTTATCCGCCAGGGGGATCTTTTTCTGAAAGGCCGTCAATCATCTGGGCGACCTCCCAGATGAGATTCCTCCTCGGCATAGAAACGACTACTCCCGCTGGGAGAAGTACCCAGAAGCCGGATTGCAAATATAGATTATAAGGTATGTACAGTCTAAAAAAAAAAAAAAATGCGGACTATACATGTTAGAAGTATAAAGAAGTTGGTCTTATATAGATGTTGTTTGGGTGAACCTCCGCTTTAATGCCTTAAGATAAAAAACTTCTATGTGCAGCAGCCCCCCTAATACTTACCTGAGCCTCATCTCGATCCAGCAATGTTGCACAGAGACTTGGTGGTCCGGACGCTCCCTCCTCATTGGCTGATACAGCGGCGAATCGCCATTGGCTCCTGTTTCTGTAAATCGGTCAGTGAGCCAATGAGGGGAGATAGATGGGGCGGGCCAGGCCGTAGCTCTGTGTCTAAATGGACATGGAGCTGCGGCTCGGCTCAGGTTCCCCCATAGCAGGCTGCAGGCTGACCCAAGAAGAGGAGGATCTGGCCTGTTATTTATAACATGTTTTTTTCATTTTTTTTTTCTTCTTTCAAAATAACAGACTTTAGTATCACTTTATGAAAAATTACTTTACTACCACTTTAACAGCCATAAAGGGTGCCCCTAGCTTTTAGATGCTTGAAGAGAAGCCAGGGTACAATGACACCGTAACATTCACAATCTGGCGCTGGTCTTTTGTTTTCTCTAGACTTAATATTGTTTCTCTGTCCTTGTAGTTCAGTAACCTCGTCACCATTGGAAGAGAAGACTGCCCTGGTGAAGCTGGGTGCCCTGGCACCTGGTGTTCTCACTGAATAATAAAACTGGAAGACACGGCTTGCCAAACTCCAGTCTATTTTTCTTGGAGTTGTTCACTTCCCCCTTTGTTTTGGGCAAGCCTACGAGGTGTAGATTGTTCTGGTGTAGCCAATTCTCCTGGTCATCATTTTATTTTATTTCTTTCAACAGCTTCATTTTGGAGTTTGGAGTTTTGCAGTTTGGCTTCAGTTCAGTATTGAAAGTACTGTATATTATGACACAGGATAGGTAGATGAACAAACCTTGCCCATTAAGGATTTGTGTTTTTTGTATAAGCACAATTCTTATAGTGTGGCCTCCCTGTCCTCCCCTTGAGTTTTAAGACAGGGTGCCATTGGTTTCTGCTGACGTCCATCAAAACTTGTGACAATGGAGCAGGGCAAAGATGCTGTTATTTAAAAAAGGAAATTAAAATCCCTTTTTGGCTGTGTGTCACACGGCAGGCTCCACGCCACAACCTGCATTTTATAAATGGGTTGTAAAATGCAGGCTGCTCTCCAGTATAAAGGAGCTCCAATGAGTTCTGTGGAAACTACCATTTTGACCAGTCCTGGAATGTTTTGTTATGCACTTAGAGAGCTCCCACCCAGTCTGCATTTCACGGTTATAAAGATTGATTATTTGAGCGTCTGTGAATTCTCTGTCAAGTTAAACACAAGGTCTTCTTTTTTTTTTTTTTTTATTATTATTTTTCTTCTACTAACTGGATGTTTTGCACTCTTTTTCCGGGAAGTCCCCTGGTGCCAACAAAAAAATCCACAGCCGGAGTTGCTTTATTCCTTATTTTTTAACAATTTACATTTTGAGTAGTAACCTGATACTTTGTGGCCATTTTTTTTTTTTTTTTACATTAACGAGCCAGTGCACCCAAAAAAAAAATGGCCACAAAGTATAATTGCTGTACATTGTCATAGCTGGTAATGTTCTGTATGGCATTGTGTTCATTCTCTTAGCGAATTAATATCACAGGTATGTAATTGAATCCCAAATCACATCCTCCGTTCACTTTTCCGAACATGTCTTTTGTAATGAAGCAGTAGGGTGCCAAGTCAGGTCTGAATCATAGTTCATAGGAGCATATAATGATAGTGCACCGACTCCCACCTCTCTATTGCTCTTTATGCCTCAGACTCTTTGATTTATTGCAGCCAGCTAAGTTTATATCTCCTGTGTCGTGCTGCCCTTAGATACTGTTGCTATGTTCTGAACATTGGTTTGACACAACACCGAAGAAATTTGAGCCCAAACTTTCCTTGCCAGATTCATTTTCTGCTGTCCTTACTTTCTAATTAACCCTTGAATGTTAATAGGGTTGAGTGACAGGGCAACTGACAAACTGGAAATTTCCACTTCAGTAACCTGGGTCGTTAAGTACATTTAGAATACCTTGAATTTTTTTTCCTCATCTAAAAATCACATTGTAAGACACATATATTTATTTTTTTTTTTTTTTTTTTTTTATGTATGCTGAACTCCAGGCAAGCAGCTAAATACATGGTTTAAACATTTAATGTGAACTGTTTTATCTGTCAAAGGTTTTGTAATTCTGTGCTGCTAGAATCGTGAACAAGGCACTCTTGCTAATAACCTGCTTAGCGCCTTGACCTCCTCCACAGCAACCGCACAACTTAGACAAGAACATGCACCCAGCATGCTGATTGGGCAATAAAGGAACTGCAGCACACTGATGAGTCATCCCTCTGCTCAGACGGCACTTCCTGCGGGCTTGTTCATTGTCCGGATTACTTAAATGGCTGCATCTGTAAGCCCCAATAACACCTGCATGTTCCAAAAACATGCAAAAACCCTTTTTTAATTTTTTTTTTGCCCACCGTCTGAAAATGTAGAGCGCACTTTTGGTGCCCGTAGTTGTTAATGGCACCCCAAACGCAGCTAGCTGATGTGCAACGAACAGGTGCAGGAGCTTCTTTGGCATGTTTGTCGCATAGGACAGCCTTTTTAAGTGAGAGGGGAGGTTGTGGGGAAATCAGCACAGGCGCACACAGCCAGCGCAGCACCCGGCTACACATGTATTATATTTTATGTATAGCTACTTGTAGATGTACAATGATGAATATCAAAATATAGCTTTGAGATGCTTGGCGTAATGTGCCTTCTGTAGATGACAGTATCACTTTGTTATATCCTTACATTTACATATACAGTATGTTAACTGCTTTTAGTTTGAGATTTGTAAACCTCTTCCTGAGAATTCCACTGTTAGGCCTCATGTACACTGCTGCTGGTAAACGGACGATTAGGAGTAGTTGGGCATTTTTGTTTTCAACTGCTCCTGAACTGCCCTGTATGTCATCTTATCAGTACATGTACACATAGTCCTTTACAGTCGTTTCTAGGAAGTTGAGTTTTTAAAGGCTTTTTTTTTTAACGCAAAAAAATTAGTTTAAAGGCATTTCAAGCACCAAACACTTCTAAACGCGGCTAAACACGGTAACTCACGTTTAGCCACGTTTTTGTTTACAGACGTTTTTCATTTTACAAAGACGGCCATAACAATCTATACCTCTACCAGAGTAAAATCACTAAAATGTTAGCCTTTGAGAACGCCCTGGAGGAGGGGCAAAACATGTCAGCTGACAGCTGTTGGTGACATAAGGTCTGGCCTGTAAGATGCACACCAATGCGATACTTCCGGTCCGCTGTTCTGCTTGCATTATTTTATACACAAGTGAGTGTATTTGGATTCTAACTACATTTTTTTTTTTTTTTTTTAATAAACTGAATTATGCTATATGGATCTCTTATCCTGTCTATGTTCATACTATGAGTTAAAATAACACCGGTATGACATACTACTTTGGGATATAGAACATAACCACAAAGGTGGGCCACAAGCCCCAGCATAACCAGGATCATCATTTATCGTTGGGTGAAACGTGTTAATGCATATACTTCAGACCACGCATTGACTGCACAAAACGGTCATATTATATGCCAATAATGTTGATCTCATATGTCTCTATAACAGAGGTCGACAATATCCGGGCACCAGGTCGCAATTGCGACAAGAAATTGTGACCTGGCGCCCGCCGGTAATTGAGGCCCCGGCTTTGCGGCCTACAAGGCCGTGAAGCCGGGGCCTCAATTACCGGCCACCGCAGGCCTGCCGCGATTGCGCGGTGGGGGCGCACGGAGGCACTCTAATCCAGTGTCTCCGTGCACCCCCGCCCCGCGATTGCGGCAGGCAATTGAGGCCCCGGCTTTGTGGCCTTGTGAAGTCCCAAGCTCTCCCTTCTGTGAGCTGGCGACATCTGGTGGTGGCTGTTGGCATTACATGTTAAAAAGCAATTCTGAGTGAAAAATTACAATTTTCACTGCCATCTCCTTTCCTCACATTTGAACCCCCAAACATTATATATATTTTTGAATCTAACACCCTAGAGAATAAAATGGCTATCGTTGCAATACTTTGTTACGCCGTATTTGCACAGCTGTCTTACAAGCGCACTTTTTTAAGAAAAAAAATACGCTTTTTTTAATTAAAAAATAAGACAACTGTAAAGTCATCCCAAATTTTTTTTATATTGTGATAGATAATGTTAGACAGAGTAAATTGATACCCAACAATTGCGTCCGGTCGTGGAATGGCGACAAACTTTTACCCTTTAAAATCTCCATAGGCGACGTTTAAAAAAAACTACAGGTTGCATGTTTTGAGTTACAGAGGAGGTCTAGGGATAGAATTATTGCTGTCGGGTTACCCTAAATTTTAGCATTGACTCTTGCATAAACTGGCAACACTGGAGGGGAGCACAATTTTGCACCTTTTTTGTCACAATTTGAATGAATGAAGAAACACAAGGATATGGACTAATTTATTATGTCATTTTCATTGAATGTATATTGGTTTATTTTTCAATAATGTGTTTATATTGACATTTGCATGATTCTTACGAAACCAGGCAGCGCTCAAACTAGTATATACTTTTCTCAAACTTTTTATCTTGGATGAGCCCTTGAAGTAATATTCAGGCCTCAGGGAACCCTGCTAAAAGGTATCTACAGCTCTTGGTATGTTGGCCAAACCACACTGCTTATTTGCACTTGTGGGCAGTGGTAAGAATTCCCTGTTGCACAGGTGGCCAGTGTAAAGTAAAAAATTCAGCAGTGGTGATTTTACGGCCCCCATGTATTGGAGGACAGTGGAAAGAATGCTGCTTACATTGATGGTTAATGTGGGGCCTCCATATATTTGGGGACAGTGGGGGAAAATGTGAACATAATCACTGGTGTCAGTGGTTACTTCCAGAGAAACAAGAGGAGAAGCTTCATTGACTTATTTTCAGTAGTTTTGCTGAATGGTGTTGGTGCCAGATCTATGTGGGTACCATCAGGCAGGAGCTCAATCCCTCGCTGTTCAAGGAACCCCTAACAATCTCTGGAGGAACCCTAAGATTTTACAAAACCTTGGTTGAGAATGGCAGGCTTAGATAGAATGTATGAGTTGTCCATGTATTACTTGAATTTTTGGGGTCCATCAGGCTCTGCAGTGATGGTGGTATATTACTGAGCAAAGTTTGAAAACCACTGGTTTAGTGTGTAGAGGAAACTGTTTTTTCCAACAAAACTTATTTTATAGGTGCAGGTAATATGTTAGGTCAGGGGTGTACAACCTTTTGAAGCGGAATGGTCACTTAAGCAACTTGGTAACGGGTTGCTGGTCACAATCAGCGGAGGGGGTGGATGGCAGGGCCATGTCCGCTCTGCATATGCAGATTGGACATGGACACAGCCGGACGGGATTGGAGGTAGGACACAAATCGGTTTACACCTGCCACTCCTTGGAGGTGAATGGAGGGTCCAATTTGGTTGGACTGACCGTGTGAAAGGGGCCCATGGCTGCTTTCACACTGATGCGCTGCGGTTTGCCCGTGCCGCGGGTGCAATGCAGTGTACCCTTTGGCTTTTCTGCACTTTGCAAGTTTTGGTGCACTTTCAGAAAGCTCACCAAACTCTCAGGTAATAACAGAAGTCTATGCTCTGCGGATTAGTTTGAAAGCAGCCCAGTAACCACTGCAGAAGAGAGATGCCCATATATACAATGTGATTTTAGTAATAAACTGACCTTTAATAACGGCCTTCTATTCTATTCCATCCCAGAGCAGGAGGTTGAGGGCCACATCATAGGGCTACGTGGGCCACGTGCCCCCGGGCCAATGGTTTGGCACCCCTGTGTTGGGGACGGAGGCTTCTCGGGTATTGCACTGAGGTTTGATAGTGTGCTCCCAAACTACTCCATGGGCCAATTTGGATGTGAGCCCTTAGTGCCTGCGGTGCCCTGAAATCGAATGCCCCGCAATATTGATGAGATTTAGAGTATGGCCCAGTTCATTCTGGCTGATGTGTAATGTCTGATGTGAATCCATACAAGGCCATCATTCCCTACCCTACCATTTATCCTTTGTGCTGCTTTGTTAGCTGTAATGTTACTGTTGATAAAAATGCTCTTGGAAGGCCATATTTCATTATTTGATTACAAACTGGCTTGACATCATCATTGCTCCATCCTTGTGTGTATATTGTCATCTTCCACTGACGCACTGTGATGCTGGAGGCAGTGGCGGCTGGTGCTCAAAATTTTTGGGGGGGCGCAAACGAAAAAAAAAAAAGATTGGAGCCTCACTGTGCCCATCACATGCAGCCACTGTGCCATCAAACACAGCCACTGTGCCATGCCACCAAATGCAGCCACTGTGCCATCAATTGTCACCACTGTGCCATGCCATCAAACGCAGCCACTGTGCCATCAATTGTCACCACTGTGCCATGCCATCAAACAGCAACTGTGCCATCAATTGTCACCACTGTGCCATGCCATCAAACGCAGCCACTGTGCCATCAATTGTCACCACTGTGCCATGCCATCAAACGCAGCCACTGTGCCATCAATTGTCACCACTGTGCCATGCCATCAAACGCAACCACTGTGCCATCAATTGTCACCACTGTGCCATGCCATCAAACGCAGCCACTGTGCCATCAATTGTCACCACTGTGCCATGCAACACAGCAACTGTGCCATCAATTGTCACCACTGTGCCATGCCATCAAACGCAGCCACTGTGCCATCAATTGTCACCACTGTGCCATACCATCAAACGCAGTCACTGTGCCCCTCAACTGTTGCCACTGTGCCAATTGTCACCACTGTGCCCTTTAATTGTCACCACTTTGCCCCATGATGCCACTGTGCCCCATGATGCCACTGTGCCCCATGATGCCACTGTGCCCATTGTCACTCACCACTGTGCCCCATGATGCCACTGTGCCAATTGTCACCACTGTGCCCCATGATGCCACTGTGCCAATTGTCACCTCTGTGCCCTTTGTCACCACTGTGCCCCATGATGTCACTGTGCCCCTTTCCCTGTAAAAAGCACTTACCTGAGGATTCCATGTGCTCCCTCGATGTCTTCTGCCGCTGTGGTGAAGCTTCAGCCAATCAGGTTCCTGATAACCAGAATCCGGGAACCTGATTGGCTGAAACGGCCGTTTGTCTTATACAATGAGCGCAGATTGCCTGCGCTCAGAGTATAGACAGCTGAGAGCCGGAGAAAAGCCTATCAGAGCCGCTGGCTTTGATAGGCAGTTCCCCTCAGCCAACCAGCTGCCGCTATTCGGGTAACCGGCGTCCCGCATCCGGTTATCTGAATAGACCAGGCAGCGCTGGCAACCAACAATAACATACATTTGTGCATTTATGCACGAATGTGTGTTATTTGCAAGAGGGGGTGGCGCTGCAGCGCCCTCTATAGACGGCCGCCAGAACTGCGGCTAAAATGTCAAAATGACATTTTAGCCGAATAAAAGTTCTTAAAGGGCCCGTTTTTTTTATTTTTTTTTTATTTTATTTTTTTGTGACTGTGGGAGGGGGGGCGGCGCACGTGCGTCCCTATGGACGGGCCGCCACTGGCTGGAGGAGAACAGTTAGGTGTTAGTAGAAATTCTGTCATGGTGTAGTGTTACTACCCCTTTTAAAAAGTGAGGTTACACAGACTTTGTAAGTTGAACTACCAGTACATAATCTCTAGCACAGCTCTTCATGTACAGTGTGTCTGATGCTAATCTTGGATCTGACACTTTCCAAAATGTAATTTTCATACTCGCATTTATAATTCATATTCCTTTGCAATATGAAGCAACTTCCCCGGACTGAGCCTCATTTGGGATCCATTTTTATCCTGCTCATGTATCAGACAAATGAAATAAGATATTAAATCGTGACAATACATTTTACATTTAGAAGACTGATGGAGTCTTGTGTAAGGGGCCTAGAAAAGGAAAGCTCATTTTGCAGATTCCAGTTGTCCATTTCCTATTCTATAAGAGATCTGGCTGTGAAAAACTGCTGTTTTCTATCCACCACTTTTTATACATTCTAAAGCGGAGTTCCACTAGTTTATTATAAGTCAGCAGCTACAAAAAGTGTAGCTGCTGACTTTATAGTAAACACACACTCGCCTGTCTCGCGGTCCAGCGACGCGGCTACCCGAAGCCTCGGTTCTCTCCCCCGTCTTACCGGCACACAGGAATCACTACTGTGGGCACCCGGTTTTGCGGGTTTTTGCTTGCGGGTTTACAGCCAGTTGCGCAATGCGTGAGCTGCGCTGTCCTGAATGGGCGAGCAATCTTCTGAGACCTGTGACGTGTCCCAGAAGATTGAAGGGAGGTGAGAGGGGAAGTCGCCTAGGCGGTGGAAGAGGGAGCTGGGTACCTGTCAAAATTAAGTCCCCACTCGTCCCCCAAAAAATGACATGCCAAATGTGGCATGTCAGGGAGTTGGGCGTCCTTAAAGTGGAATTTCCACCTTTTGGGTGGAACTCCGCTTTAACCACTTTGCACCTGGGCCAATTCTGACACATGTAAAAATCTGCTATTACTTACGCAATTTTTTTTATTGCGCACGAACACACCTATTATTTGGGGAAAATATAAAAGATGTTTCGCCAAGTAAATGGATACCTAATATGTCATGCTTTAAAACTCTGTCCGCCCATAGAATGGCGACAAACTACGATGCTTAAAATTTTCCATAGGTGACGATTTAACCACTTAAGGACCGAGCCTCTTTCTGAGATTTGGTGTCTACAAGTTAAAAGCCGTTTGTTTTTTTGTTTGTTTTTTTGCTAGAAAATTACTTGGTGCCCCCAAACATTATATATATATATATATATATATATATATATATATATATATATATATATATATATATATATATATATATATATATATATATATATATATATATATATATATATATATATATATATATATATATATATATATATATATATATATATATATATAATATATAATATATAATCTCCTAGAGAATAAAACGGTGGTCGTTCAATACTTTTTTTTTTATGGGAAAAAAAATCACTTTTTTGAATCAAATAAGACGGTAAAGCCCAATTTTTTTTTTTTTATATTGTGAAAGATAATGTTACCCTGAGTAAATTGATAAGCAACATGTCATGCTTCAAAGTTGCGCCCGCTCGTGGAATAGCGGCAAACTTTTACACTTAATCTCCAAATATATATGGTTTGAATCTCGGCCAGTTCTTCAAATCATCTATGAATTGGTACTTTGTTCTTCACTTCAAAGTAAGATTTTGCCACTCATTTCAAGATTGGCCTATGTACTTAGAAATTATTTAATAACCACTTTTAAATAGGGTCCACAAGCAATGGATCTGTCTAAAGTAGCCCATACATGAATCTTCCTTTCTTCCCTTTTTTATTATTTTTGTATGTTTTAACCAGCGGGTTACTCAGCTGTTGAGCAAAGTGGTGCATGCACAGTTGTCTGTGTTATAATTGGTGTCTGATTGACGAAAGCTTGTTACCTCCCTCTATGAGAGCCCTTAATAACACAACTCTCATTCTGATGTTACACCTGGCTATTGGATTGGGTTGAGCAAGGGGTCGTTTTATGGCACACAGACTGAACGTGTTTTTCTATTTCCACATGGAAGTATGTTCATGAACATGTACTGTACACTTGCTGTAACCAGACGTCTGCTAACAGTGAAAACTTTGAAGGCAAAAATATTCTGTCATGAAAGGGTTAAACATTATTATAGAAATTTACAAATTTTATTGGTAGTTTGGTATTTTTATATGTACCCCATCATTCGATCGGATTGGTATAATTCCTGATCTCATGATGTCTTTATTCTTTCTCTTCTAGGCAAAATAATGAAAAAAGTGCACCAAAACTCTTGATAAGACTGATTGGGGTATAAGAAACAGCCACGCTCATGTTTTCTCCCGATCAAGAAAACCATCCCGCCAAGGCACCTGTGAAATATGGGGAGCTCATTGTACTGGGGTGAGTATTGTGTTCTTCCCCTTCCCAATCATGAGCCTTGCGTGATCTTTGTTCCTTTGCTTTGTTTCATACAAGGATGGCCTTTATTGCAGATGTTGATGTTTAGTTCCAAGTAGCTCTTGCCACTGTACAACTCTGTATAAATTCCAGCACAATGTTTGTGTGTGGGGATGACTGGGGAGTTCATTCATCCTGTGCAGGTCAGTTAAAATTAGTGAAGATCGGCACCCAGAAGAAGCCAAGTAGAGGGTACCGGCATGGGACCTTGTGGGCATCAGACTATTGGAGCCAAGCAAAATTTTTTTGCAGACTTTATTTTCGCTTCACTAAAGGTGTTTGATGCATGCTAGCACATTATAACCTAAACTGCCCGGTACACACACATACATGCGGCAACAAGAGATGACTTGCTTCACCCCACCGGGGCACCCTTATAAAACCCTATATGGGTAAAGCACCCTAATGTAATTTTTTTAAAGATATGATTGTGGTTCCAAAAGATGCCAGATCGGGGCAATGATTTTATCCATTTCAAAGAAATTAGACACCTGGCTGCCATTAAAACATGGTTAATCAGTCTGAAAGCAGTTTTGGCCGTGTTTTGTGAAGGAAGCCCCAGTAAAAAATGTGCTAGGGCCTGTGGGATCGAAAAATCAAAGCGCAACTGCAGTAAAGATCTAGTGGTCTCCCAAAATGAGTGGGATTTTGGGCATTGCCAGTATATACAGTGGGGAAAATAATAATTTGATCCCCTGCAGATTTTGTAAGTTTGCCCACTTAAAAAGAAATGGAGGGTTGATCATTTTTATCATAGGTGTATTTTGTATTTCTGATAGAGACAGAATATCATCCAAAAATCCAGAAAAAACACATGATACAAATACTATTAGTTAAATTACAGTTCAGTGAGTCAAGTATTTGATCCCCAAGCAAAACATGACTTAGTACTTGAAGAAACCCTTGTTGGCAAGCACAGAGGTAAGGCGTTTCTTGTAGTTGGTTATCAGGTTTGCACACATCTCAGGAGGGATTTTGGTCCACTCTTATTTACAGATCTTCTCTAAGTCCTTAAGGTTTCTTGGCTGTCGCTTGACAACTCAGTTTCAGCTCCCTCCATAAATTTTCTATAGGATTAAGGACTGGAGACTGGCTACGCCACTCCATGGCTTTAATGTGCTTCTTCTTGAGCCACTCCTTTTTGTCGCCTTGGCAGCATGTTTTGGGTCATTGTCATGCTGGAAAACCCATCCATGACGCATCTTCAGTGTTCTGGCTGAGGGAAGAAGGTTCTCGCCCAAGATTTTACAATACATGGCCTCATCCATTGGTCCCCCTCAATGTGGCAAAGTCGGTCTGTACCTTTTTTGAAGAGATGCAGCCCCAAAGAATGTTTCCACCTCCATGCTTTTCACCAAGTACTAAGTCATGTTTTGCTTGTGGATCAGATGCTTATTTTACTCACTGAACTGCAACTTAATTTATAGCATTTTTTTTATGTGTTTTTTTCTGGATTTTTGGTTGATATTCTGTATATCATTTTAAAATACACCTATGATAAAAATTATAGACCCTTAATGATTTTGTGAGTGGGAAAACTTACAAAATCTGCAGGGGATCAAAGAATTATTTTTCCCACTGATCCACATTTCCAACATGTAGATGACCAAGTAGGATTGATAGCATGAAGTGTTTTAGGGGTAAGGTACCGGTGAAACAAAATGCAATATTGGTTCGCTATATAAAGGGTACATAAAGATGTTTTTATCCGCATTATCCCAGATACCCTTCCACTCCTCAAGTTAACACAGATCCTTTTTAACTACTTGCCGTCGCCGCACCGTCATTTTACGTCCACAAGGTGGCTCTCCTAGGCGAGACCACGTAAATGGACGTCCTACCCTTTAGCCGCCACTAGGGGCGCGCGCGCGCGCCCCCCGCTCGCCCCCGACTCCCGTGCGTGTGCCCGGCGGGCGCGATCGCCGCCGGGCACACGCGATCGCTCGGTACAGAGCGGGGAACGGGAGCTGTGTGTGTAAACACACAGCTCTCGTTCCTGTCAGCAGGGGAAATGCTGATTTTCTGTTCATACAATGTATGAACAGAAAATCAGTGTTTCCCCAAGTGAGGCCACCCCCCCCCCCCACAGTAAGAACACACCCAGGCATACTTAACCCCTTCCCCGCCCCCTAGTGTTAACCCCTTCACTGCCAGTGGCATTTTTATAGTAATCTAATGCATTTTTATAGCACTGATCGCTATAAAAATGCCAATGGTCCCAAAAATGTGTCAAAAATGTCCGAAGTGTCCGCCATAATGTCGCAATACCGAAAAAAAAATCGCCGATCGCCGCCATTACTAGTAAAAAAAATATTAATAAAAATGCCATAAAAATACCCCCTATTTTGTAAACGCTATAACTTTTGCGCAAACCAATCAATAAACGCTTATTGCGATTTTTTTTACGAAAAATATGTAGAAGAATACGTATCGGCCTAAACTGAGGAAAAAAAATGTTTTTTTATATATTTTTGGGGGATATTTATTACAGCAAAAAGTAAAAAATATTCATTTTTTTCAAAATTGTCGTTCTATTTTTGTTTATAGCGCAAAAAAAAAAAAAACGCAGAGGTGATCAAATACCACCAAAAGAAAGCTCTATTTGTGGGAAAAAAAGGACGCCAATTTTGTTTGGGAGCCACGTCGCACGACCGCGCAATTGTCTGTTAAAGCGACGCAGTCCCGAATCGCAAAAAGTACTCTGGTCTTTGGGCAGCAATATGGTCCGGGGGGTAAGTGGTTAAGAAAGAAGTGTTCTTTGAAGGACAAGTGTACCTTCAGTACTTTATCTGTGCAGTTGATCACATCGACGTTCTCCCCAGAGGACCCCAAACCAGTTCTGCATTTAGAATGTACAGAGTGGGTCTCTGTTTTGTGTGGTCTTGTGGTGAATTATGTGCGACCAAAAAAAGAGTCGCTTTCCCTGAAACCAGCCACTTCTAAAATAGATTTTTATTGCAGGGAAAAGAACAGGTTCCTTATTTTTAATCAATAATCCTGACCCTTGTAAACATTACACAAATGTTATATTAAATTGGCCTTCCTCTTGGCTGCTTTGTTCTGTCCACATATTGGTGAATTTAGCCTTTGCTGCAAAACTAGGTACTAATGTTATTTTTGTCTACATTAACCTTACTGTTGGCAGCCCTGCATAGTTGCTCGCATATTTGATAATTTCAGAATCCATCCTAAGCTGCAAGACTGTGGTGTTGTGCACCATGACGTAAGTCTGTGGTGGTGAACTAATTCCAGGATCTTGTGGAAAATCAGTTTTTCGGAGGCTTTACACCCAAAAGGGATAACGTTAAACCACATTTTCTTTTCATTTAACCTGGGCAAATTTGATAATATACTGTAACCTCCTACCTAAACCTGTTCTTTCCCTGTGCTTTAAAAGCAGTAATCACAGGCCAGTATAAAAATTGCGGCTTCCTACTATGCATGCGTGAAGCATGGTCCCCATCTTCTTCTGGGACACGCACAGGTCCCAGAAGGCGATTGGGGGGGAAGGGTGGAAGAGGACACAAGTGGAAGTGATGTGTGTCGTAATGGGACGGAAGAAAATATCCAAAAACGAGAGGGGGGTGGCGAGTGGTTCTGTTTTCATAGGAGTCCCTCCTTAACTACATTTAAGCAGGACTTGTTTTCCAGAACTTTTTTTTACC